>NC_134403.1:8134829-8434829 GCF_038048845.1 Mixophyes fleayi
GTGTTCCCAGCCGTCTCTCCTCCCCCGGCTGTCACACTCGGCTGCATTTCTGCCCTCAGAGACTCCCCCTTCTGTAGCCCCTCACTCCAGTGTTCAGGGGGCAGCTTCATCTGTAGGTGGGTTAGTAGGATGTCTCTCAGAAGTCCAGAAGAGACAGTCAGTAGAGGAGCGAGACATAGTCCCCATCAACTTACTTTACAAAGACAGCCTCACCTGAGGCCAGGTGTGCTGGCCCCGCCCCTTCCCATGTCTCCATGGTAACAGTGCCTAGCCCAACCTGTATTGTCATTCACAATTATACCTGTCACATCCCTCCAAGGGTTAAAGAGACAGCCCGCCCCCTTCTCTGCAGACCTGAGCCGATTGTTCAGTACATCACCCCGGGGTGTATCCCTTACATAGGGAAAGACCCTGATACACAGCCAGGTGCAGTATAAACAATGTGATGTAAATAGATGTGTAACAAAGTAACAGATCTGCACTGATAACATTAATAGAGAGTATTGTATAAAAGGACACAGGAAAGTGAGGTGGAATAATAGCAGAACAGTCTGTAAATACATCTGGGGTAGATGCTGCCTCATCATCATCATTTATTTATATAGCACCACTAATTCCGCAGCGCTGTACAGAGAACTCACTCACATCAGTCCCTGCCCCATTGGAGCTTACAGTCTAAAGCCCCTAACATACACACACACACACACACACACACACTGACACACACAGACTAGGGTCAATTTAACAGCAGCCAAATAACCTACCAGTATGTTTTTGGAGTGTGGGAGGAAACCGGAGCACCTGGAGGAAACCCACGCAAACACGGGGAGTACATACAACCTCCATACAGATAAGGCCATGGTTGGGAATTGAACTCATGACCCCAGTGCTATGAGGCAGAAGTGCTAACCACTGAGCCACCGAGCTTTGGGCTACAATACTGCATATCGATGTCGCTGGGCAGGTTCATGGTGAAAGCCGCGGTCAAAGCAGTGAATTCATTTCATCAATGATTTGTTGGATGGGGTTTGCAATCTGGTGTTATTGGGGACATTTATAAAGACTGGAGTACAGAAAGATGTCCTGTAACCCATATCAGACAAACCCATTATGTCACTTTTACAGTACAGTTTAGAAATTAAGTATGTCATTGGTTGTTATGGGTGACAGTAACTTTATTCTGTGCATAAAGGAGAAAGTGCAGAAGTTCATAGAGTCTTCTGAGATTATCTATCGGTAGGGAACTCTAAATGTGCTCCATGGCAGAACAATGAGGCCGATATACCATAGGGCAATGGGGTAGGTTTATACTAAGAGTATTACCACTGGTGATAGCAGAGAAACCTCCCCCATACTTTCCTATGCATCACCTTTTATGTATAAGTTTTCTTTTATGCATGTTCTATAGAGCACAACGACAGTCTGCAGAGCAATAAGTAGCTCTGGACAAAATTTGTCTGTGTTATTTGAGTATTATTAATATTAAAGCTACTACAAGCAGCAAAAGCTGGATTAGACAACAATTTTCCTACAACAGTGTGACATGAGCCTCACCTCATTACTCTGTGCTGCTGGGAACCCTGCTCCTTCAACTATATAACTCTCTGTCTGTGGCTTCCCGCTGCCCCCATTCCCCTCCTCACATCATGTCACTGCCCCTGTCACATGCAGCCCTGTCCTCACTAACACATCACTCATCTCCTGATATACTCTGTGCTGCTGGGGACACTGCTCCTTCCACTATATAACTCTCAGTCTGTGACATCCTGCTGCCTCCATTCCCCTCCTCACATCATGTCACTACCCCTGTCACATGCAGCCCTGTCCTCACTAACACATCACTCATCTCCTGATACACTCTGTGCTGCTGGGGGACCCTGCTCCTTTCACTATATAACTCTCAGTCTGTGACATCCTGCTGCCCCCATTCCCCTCCTCACATCATGTCACTGCCCCTGTCACATACAGCCCTGTCCTCGCTAACACATCACTCATCTCCTGATATACTCTGTGCTGCTGGGGCACCCTGCTCCTTCCACTATATAGCTCTCAGTCTGTGGCTTCCTGCTGCCTCCATTCCCCTCCTCACATCATGTCACTGCCCCTGTCACATGCAGCCCTGTCCTCACTAACACATCACTCATCTCCTGATATACTCTGTGCTGCTGGGGACCCTGCTCCTTCCACTATATAACTCTCAGTCTGTGGCTTCCTGCTGCCTCCATTCCCCTCCTCACATCATGTCACTGCCCCTGTCATATGCAGCCCTGTCCTCACTAACACATCACTCATCTCTTGATATACTCTGTGCTGCGGGGGACCCTGCTCCTTCCACTATATAACTCTCAGTCTGTGGCCTCCTGCTGCCTCCATTCCCCTCCTCACATCATGTCACTGCCCCTGTCACATGCAGCCCTGTCCTCACTAACACATCACTCATCTCCTGATATACTCTGTGCTGCTGGGGACCCTGCTCCTTCCACTATATAACTCTCAGTATGTGAGTCACCCACTGGCCAAGACACCTCCTGCTAAACACTATGACATAAAGTAACCACCGATCTCATGGCCCCTTACTGACAACTGGTGACCGCTAAATCCTCTCCATGCCTGTAACAGACAGGTACATTGGTGCCCAGAGGAGGGATTACAGCCCAACTCCCAGTAGTACTCTCGTGAAAGGGAGTAATCTCCGAGAGGAAGTATCTCAGACAAGGGAGTACTCACCGAGAGGTAGTATCTCAGACAGGGGAGTACTCTCCGACAGGAGGAATCTCAGACAGGGGAGTACTCTCCGTCAGGAGGAATCTCAGACAGGGGAGTACTCTCCGACAGGAGGAATCTTAGACAGGGGAGTACTCTCCGACAGGAGGAATCTCAGACAGGGGAGTACTCTCCGACAGGAAGAATCTCAGACAGGGGAGTACTCTCTCCGACAAGAAAGCATCTCAGACAGGGGAGTACTCTCCGACAGGAAGTATCTCAGACAGGGGAGTACTCTCCGACAGGAAGAATCTCAGACAGGGGAGTACTCTCCGACAGGAAGTATGTCAGACAGGGGAGTACTCTCCGACAGGAAGTATCTGAGACAGGGGAGTACTCTCCGACAGGAAGTATCTCAGACAGGGGAGTACTCTCCGACAGGAGGAATCTCAGACAGGGGAGTACTCTTCGACAGGAGGAATCTCAGACAGGGGGAGTACTCTCCGACAGGAAGTATCTCAGACAGGGGAGTACTCTCCGACAGGAGGAATCTCAGACAGGGGAGTACTCTCCGACAGAAAGAATCTCAGACAGGGGAGTACTCTCCGACAGGAAGAATCTCAGACAGGGGAGTACTCTCCAACAGGAAGTATCTCAGACAGGGGAGTACTCTCCGACAGGAGGAATCTCAGACAGGGGAGTACTCTCCGACAGAAAGAATCTCAGACAGGGGAGTACTCTCCGACAGGAAGAATTTCAGACAGGGAAGTACTCTCCGACAGGAGGAATCTCAGACAGGGGAGTACTCTCCGACAGGAAGAATCTCAGACAGGGAAGTACTCTCCGACAGGAAGTATCTCAGACAGGGGAGTACTCTCCGACAGGAGGAATCTTAGACAGGGGAGTACTCTCCAACAGGAGGAATCTCAGACAGGGGAGTACTCTCCGACAGGAAGAATCTCAGACAGGGGAGTACTCTCCAACAGGAAGAATCTCAGACAGGGGAGTACTCTCCGACAGGAAGTATGTCAGACAGGGGAGTACTCTCCAACAGGAAGAATCTCAGACAGGGGAGTACTCTCCGACAGGAAGTATCTCAGACAGGGGAGTACTCTCCGACAGGAAAAATCTCAGACAGGGGAGTACTCTCCGACAGGAGGAATCTCAGACAGGGGAGTACTCTCCGACAGGAGGAATCTCAGACAGGGGAGTACTCTCCGACAGGAAGTATCTCAGACAGGGGAGTACTCTCCGACAGGAAGAATCTCAGACAGGGGAGTACTCTCTGACTGGAAGTATCTCAGACAGGGAAGTACTCTCCGAGAGGAAGTATCTGAGACAGGGGAGTACTCTCCGACAGGAATTATCTGAGACAGAGGAGTACTCTCCGACAGGAGGAATCTGAGACAGGGGAGTACTCTCTGACATGGGATTATTATGAAAGGAAGCACTGCAGACACGGGAGTATTCTCTGACGTGAGAGTAACCTAGGACATGGGAGTAACCTAAGATAGGTGAATACTTCAGAAAGGGGAGTTGCTTGTTTTACTCACAAGATAAAATAAGCAGTTATTTCTACAGATGTAAACTGACCCCCGTGTTCTGGTTTTGGTTTTAGTTTTAGATCTGGATTAACTTCGTGTTTTGGTTTTGGATCCCTATTTTTTTCTAAAATCCCTATTTTTTTTTGCTAAAATCACATAGTTTAGCTTTTTTTCCCCTACATTATTATAACCTCAATAACACTAATTTCAAGTCATTTGCAATCAATTTTGACCCCCTCACAGGTCACAATATTATTTTCAAACACTTTCAAACAAATACTGCAGCGACCTGGCTGGATGCTAAGTGACAGGGCAATGACACAAACACATGGCAGTTCCTAGCACATCTAGGACACATTGTCACACAGCAACGGCAGAAAAGAAAAGTGGTGCAAGATGGAATGGTCCTTGGATCATGAAATCAGTTATGGTTTATTTGATCGCTCCACCCATTCCTTGGATAACTGAGGTAATTCTACAGCTAATACATGGCGACGAGTGCTGAACCCCCCCGCCCCCCTTCCCAGGGATGCATGCTTTTATCAGACCCGGACCAATCCAGGGTGCCAGACAATGCACTAAACAGAGCCATTATAATTCATAGCAAAAAGCAAGTTCATAACTGAGCTTCAAATCAGCCCCGATTCCCCAAAAATTATAATATAGTTAGGTACCTTTCATGTAAAGTGCAGGTTACAAACACTTGTGCAATACTGATGAAACAGCAGCAAAGTGGAAGTTAATACATATACACGTCTATTTAGACATCCGTGCTTAGATTACTGTGGCTTTACAAACGCTACAAATGGCGAGACAACCGTTGTCAGGATTTGAGTAAAAATAATTCCACCCATAAGAAGTGGATTTTTTGGTCTTATGCCCAGGCATGACAATGGCCTTATTCGTATTACATGCAAGAACTGCTTCCACCGGTGCAGGACTTACACAAACAACGTCATCCTCATCATCATCCTCATTAGCGCCCTCGTCATCTACACAAATCTCCCCCTCATCCTGTTGCAATTCCAAAGTGGCATCCTCAATTGGTGTATCACCGGCTACACTCGGGCTGTTCAGGCACACATCAGCAGTAATGCTGAAAGGGGCCCTCTTTATGGGGTATACTATCACAATGGTCACGATTACACATAGCACTGGTGGATGGACTCTCCTCAGGGATTTATGTCTTTTCTGAATCTGTATATACATTTTCCTCTAATGCCTTACTGTTTTCTTCCAGCTCAGTTTTTACACGTAAAAGTATTTGGACACCACTTTTGGAGTCCGAATGACAAGGTCTTGCTTGGTTATGACCTTACAAGAAGATGCCTCAGTGACAGTTGCAGAACTAGCACCCATAGAGAAAAGTGAAGGCCTCATTCTTTCCTTGCGACTGCATGTGTAGAATGGCATGTTGGCAATATTATTTTTTTCTTCAGATAACTTTGCCTGGAATACAGGTCTTTTTTTCTTGACCAAGGTAAAAGTTGTTTTTTTACATTTTTGTTTCCCTGACTTAAAAACACTATGCACTTTAACATAGTATATAGCAGATGACGTACAGGGATTACTATCATCAGGACTGGTGCCAGCAGCTGCTTGGTGCTCCTGCTCTTCTGTGTACTGCTGTGAATCCATTTTGATAACACAGTACAATGTGACTGCAGATTAAGAGCAACACTGCCAGCCCTATTATTTCTATTTCAGCAATGACAATTAGCAATGGAGCAATGAATCTCTCCTCTTTGTATGTTATCTATATAACATAGTACAATGTGACTGCAGATTTAGAAGACCATGCCAGCCAGACCTATTATTTCTATTTCAGCAAAGACAATTAGCAATGGAGCTCTCCTGAATGTCACTGGAGACTTTGAAGAACACTGCTACCCCTCCTCTTCCTTTTCTACCTATGACGCTGCCCAACTGCACTAGAGACTGCCAAGAACTGTGCTACCCCTTCTGTGTCCCTCTGTGAAATGGCGCTGGATCACCGAGGTGGGTGGTACCTATAGAATCCAAAACTTCCGAGATCCGAGGACGCAACAATGATGTTTTGCCTCGTTTTCAATTTCGAGGGTGCGCGGATCTGCTAGGTTTGGGTGTGTTCGGTTCTCGGGGAACCGAGCCTGAGCATCTCTAGTTAATACGTATATAGCAGCCCCTCGCTGTTGTCAGTGTACACATATAAATTTAGTATTATTATATATATTTGCCTTTACACTACTAATGAAATATGTAGTCATTTTTTATGCACGCACAGAGCCCATTGTGTACCAGACCTCCTAGGACAGTCCCCATTTTCCCTCTCAATGCCTACGTACAGTAGGGCTCCAATGTGTACTAGTTATCCCAGGATAGTCCCCATTTTTTTCCACATGCCTATGTATGGAGGGCACCTATGTGTCCCCATTTTTCCTCTACGTGTTTATGTATACTAAGGTGGGTATTTAGTTAGGTTTCTGGTCCGTGGTAAAGCGCAGGAACGGGCCACGAAGGTAATCCGAGGTACCTCAATAACGTGGATTTTCGTGCGCACCCCATAGGGTTGTGAAGGAAAATCCGCATTATTGTGGTACCATATTACTGTCAATACTGCACTTTTCACAGTTACACGTTACCGCGGACCGGAAACATAATTGATTACCCCCCTATGACAAGTGTCCCAAAAGTAACAGGACAGTCCCCATTTTTTCTCCATTACAAATGTTTAACCCATAAATACTATTTTTTGTTTATTTAGACACCTGATAAATGAAAAAGATAAGTGGAAAAAGTTCTTGTAACCGTTTTAATTACTTTGGGGAAAAGGGAATGAGAGGAGGGATCTACGGGTTTCACGGGCCCTTTCATTATCAACACAGGGGCCCGGAAGTGAGGGGTGCAAGTGACAATTGCTTCCTCTTTGGTTTTAAAAGCATCATGTGTGAATGAGGGACATTACTATAAACCAGTGTTGGCTAACCTGTGACACTCCAGGTGTTGTGAAACTACAAGTCCCAGCATACCCTTCCAGCAATAAGCTGCTATATATTGGCAAAGCATGCTGGGGCTTGTAGTTTCACAACACCTGGAGTGTCACAGGTTAGCCAACACTGCTATAAACTATCTATCTATCTCTAGGTATATATAGAGCACGTGTGAGCTGCTGCATGGGTTAACGTGGGCTCACTCTCACCAGTGTTGCTCATCTCACTGATTAGCCCCAGGCAGGGGCTGATTTAAGCTGCTGACACACTGATCCTCCATGTTTAGTCTGGGAAGCAGTAAGTCAGTATGGCTGGAGTCATGTATCACCAGTATCCTGTGTTCCCCAATTATGGACCCACTTACCGGCAGCATCCCCCCTTCTACAAGCCCAAGCAGCCCTACTGGAAGGCTCCATACAAGGGAGTCCCTGGCCCCATGAAGCCTATCCTTCCTTTTGACTGTCTGGATAACTATAGGTGGGCACAGCTGAAGGCTTTGCTCAGCCAGCTAGGCCCAGAATTGGGGTTGAGTTGTTTATACACCAAGGAAGTGGGGGTGCAGGTGAACCCCAGAGTGGATGTGTCTATCCAGTGCTCGTTAGGACCCCGCACCCTAAGAAACCGCAAGGGAGGGCCCTTCCTGTGCGCCCCTGTGCCCGGGCAACATGCAGGACTTGGCATTGTAGTTCCGGTGAGATTTCCTCGGACGATCGCTGTGTATTCCAGACTGTCGGACAGGAGACTGTTCACGCTGCCGCCTTTCCAGAGGGGGGAGGGCAGAGATGTTGGGACGCAGCAGGATGATGTGGAGGAAGGAGGTGGCATTGAGGTTGGGCCCCGGAGACCCACATTCCAGGTGAGATGCTCTGTATCATGATATAAAACAGAGATACTCTGCCTGCATGGGACAGGTAACGGTGGTACTCCCCATACAATCGCCTGACTCCCTCCCTTACATTCTAGATGGAGCAGTGCTTACAATGTAATTGGTGCATGATCAGTTAGTGCCCCCTAATGTCAGCCAGGCAGCATGACAGAATCCTAACTGCATTCTAACCCCATCTTTGTGATTGACAGTCCTGGTGCTATTGCAGGTGTAGTCAATGTTATGTGACAGGGGCACAGTAGCAATGGGTGCGGGTAAATTAATATTATAGGTCAGTTTGGTTACAGTTGAGGGTGTTGGATGTCAGTTTTCCTATGTTCCCAATGTGCTCCTGTCCCTATAGTCTGTGCATGACAAACAACTACTTTTATTGCGATCTGATATATAGTAGCAGATCAGATGTGCAGTCTCCTTTCCTTCCATGTTAGAATATCTGCAGAGTATAGTCTATAGGTTACTCACAGCATCCTGCTATATATCTTGATGTGTCTCTCACAACTGAACTCCCTTATATGTTGGGAGCAATATATAATGCAGCAGGTTTAATCTTGTAACTCTATTTATACAAAGCATTAATGATACAAAGGCAACATTGAAACCTGTATCTCTGTAACAGTGTTTCAGTACAATGGTCTGTTCTATGTTGGTGAATATGGGATGTAGTTAAAAATAACATAATTTTCTTTATTTCAGTGCAGACAAATGGATAGTTACTGTCCTGCTCCACTGATGCTACAGTGGATACAATGTATATATTATAGCTAGTTATATCTGTGTATATAAACAATTTATGTCTTGTAATAGCTGCGGAGCTGCAGTCAGTAATTCTGTGTGGGGCCTCCATGAAAAGTAACTCTTATAAATTTGTACCTCTAGCCGTGACTGCTGATTATCACTGTTACCACTGCTATAAAATAGTATTAAATCTCCCCTATAAGCTGCCAGAAAGAGAAAATACTTATTGCTGTGATAAGTTTAATGTTATAGTAGAGTATGAATCCAGTTCTATCCCTACATTTATAGAACAATCTGACAGATTTTATTAAGCCTCTCCCAAGTGGGCGATCTTACATACCTGGCTGCTGGGAGTGTATATAAACTGCGTGGCGGCACTAAGCCCCTCCCCTAGCGCTCAGCAGGGAAACTTTCCTTTATACCTCTAACTCTTCCAGATGGCTCCAGGGCTGTGAGCAGACGGGGTGAATACATACACCAAAGTCTTCTGTCAGGAGTAATTGTGGGCTTGTACATGGCTATGGCGTGTGCTGGTACAAATGTACATGGATTGTGTAGTCCAAGAAGACTTGTGGTCTGTATCTGATCTGAACACTTGTGCTACGTTGTATTATACGCGTATAACCGCTACAGTGAGTGTTTGTGTCATGTGATGGTGACGTCTGTAAGGAGACTTATGAGGAATAAACTCGTTATCAGGAATAGACATCTATACACAACGCAGACACTGAGCACATAGATAATCTGTATATATCTGTATTGTGCTAGTGAGAAATGTTGTAGGATTGTGGCTGAAACTTGTTACTATACAGAATATATTTATGCAGCAGCTTTAACCATATAGGGATCACCTCACTTTGATGCTAATTTATTAACAGGATTTTGCACCGTTAATTATGTCGTCGCAACCATCAGTAGTAGGGAGTTGATGGAAACATTCTTAAAAGAAAGACTTGTAGGATATCCCAGATCCAGTAACTTGCGGGATCCCAAACAGCATGGATTTACTGGGGGATCATGTCAAATCTTATTGACTGGGTGACTAAAGTAATAAATGAAGGGGCGGCTATATAGCATATCTGGATATCAGTGAGGCTTTCGACACTGTCCCACATCGCAGACTGTTAAGTAAACTTGAAAGCTTGTTGAGTGGATAAGATCTTAGTTGCAGGATAGGTAACAGTTCTAATAAATGGAGTTTATTCACAGGAGGGAAAGGTTACCAGTGGAGTACCCCAGGAGTCTGTGCTTGGACCAGTGCTTTTTAATATCTTTATTGGTGACATTGCAAATGGTATTGAATGGAAAGTATGACTTTATAGATGATACAAAGATATGCAACAGAATACACACCAGGAGGGGTAAAACAAATGATCGCTGATCAAGGTAGTCTAGAGGAATGGTGAAGAGAGTGGCAACTACAGTTTAATGCCAAATAATGAAAAATCATGGACTTGGGTCTCAAAATCACAAAGGCTAAGTATAGTATTGATGACAGCATAATGGAAACTACTGAGGAGTAAAGGGATCTAGGAGTCACTATTTCAGGTGATAAAGCCAGGTAAGTAATGTAACAAAGCAATGAGGAAGGCAAGTCAGATGCTTCGTTACATAGGGAGAGGAATCGGCAGCAGTAAGAAGTATTATTAGGACAACTAAAAAGGTGCATGGTCTACAGCACAAAACTTACCCGGAAAGACTAAAAGATCTTATGTATAGTTTGGAGCAGAGAAGTTAAAGGGGGGACATGATAGAAACTTTCAAAGGGTTATAACAAGGTAAAACATTCTACGAAGGACGAGAAGTATTAGAACACGAGGACATACACTGACACTGGGGGGAAGAGAAGTATTAGAACACGAGGACATGTACCGACACTGGGGGAAGTAGGTTCAGAGGAAATGTGAGAAAAAACTACTTCACAGAAAGGGTAGTGGATAAGTGGAATAGCCTGCATCAGAGGTGGTAGAGGCTAATACAGTAGAGTAATTTAAATATGCTTGAGACTTAGGGATATCCTTACAAAAAAATAAAGAATCAAATAGGATTTGAGGTTACCATAGGTTACAAATATGGGCAGACTAGATGGGCCAAGCTGTTATCTGCTGTCAAATTATGTTTCTAACCATGACAGATGTGTTGTAACGATTTACTAAAAAAATCATTCTGGGACAGCTCATCCAATACTCTACTTACCGTAAAACACTGGTAAGTATCTTTGTGATGGTGACCGGACTGGAGAGTAGGTTATCTGCGGTGAGGGATCTTCAATTCCCTCTAACACAATGCTCACCCCATAGGATACAACGGCTAACGGCAACGTCAGATGGCGTTGGACAATTTCCAGAAGCTAAGTTCTTTGGAACCTGATAAAATTGCCCGGACCGCAGTTCACACTGAATATTATGGGGCTGTGGTTTAACGTGGTAATTTGTCTAATCTCCGATATCCGATGTGTTAGACTCTTAAATTATTTACTTCAAAATAAATAAACCCTGCGTAAAAAATGTTTGCGCATGGATAGGGCTTCATAGTCTCCTATGACACTTTTGCTGAACCTGACTGGGATTTATCAATTTTTGTAGTCTCTAAATTTCCTGCAATTCTAGTACTAGGTGTTCCCGAGACTAATGTGTACTTCTCATGGCAGCCAATGAGAGCACAAGCCTCCAAATTAAGTCACTGCTTCAATTAAGCACCTTTCATTTTACTCATCAGTAGCTAATTAGATTATATAGATTGCTTTATACAACTCTAGCTTGGTTTTGATACTGAACTTTATTTACTCCTAGACATGACAGCTATTGAAAAACTCCACCTAGAGGACAGAAGTGGTACTGTGCATTTACTAATAGGCAGAATAGGGACAGATACTGGGAATTTCATCAGTGCCTAGAATGAGACATGATGCTGTGCGACAGGCAAGCATGGGACTAGAGGGTGATTCCAAATGTAAACACTGGAAAATATATACATTAGATGTGTAAGGGAGGATGTACTTGATGCCCACGGGTAGTGGTACTGTGCACTAGAACACAGGTACCATAGGATCACCATGCAGCAATATACTGACTCCCATCTTTCTCTACAGTTTCTGGAGCAGAAATATGGATTTTTCCATTGCCGGGGCTGCCAGGTGCGGTGGGAGAGTGCCTATGTGTGGTGTGTTTCTGGAACCAACAAGGTAAGTACCCAGCTTCGCCGGAACAGTAAACTGCCTGTTACCCTCATAGTGGAAGCAACGTCATAGAACTCCATAGAACATGCTGATATAACAATCTGCACACATGGAAATCCGCTCATTCTCTGTGCAACTAGATCTCTAGAACTAATGAAACTTATCTGGGCTCTCTCCTCTGCTGACCGTTGAACGATTAGTAAATAATACCAGACTGAGGGGCTGAAGCCACAACTGTCCAGTATAACACTGGATGGCCCTCCTCCCTGTGACGCCTGCTTATCTCCCTGGTTTAAGGTGTAAAACTCCAGTTCTGTTACATGTAGTCTTACCTGCCCTGGGCATGGCCTTACCTTCGCTGTACTATCCCTGACCCCCCGCTCTGTATGTTTGGGGTCTTCCTGTGCTCCTGACTTTTCTCTGGTTTATTTCCCAGGTTTACTTCAAACAGTTCTGCCACAAATGTCAGAAGGGCTATAATCCCTACTATGTGGAGCCAATCGAGTGCAAGGTAAGGTCTACTGTAGGGATCACTTGCATGGTATTCATAGACCTGCTCTCATCTCTGCCGACCTGAGTGTGCTAATTATCATCCCAATTAATTTTTCACAACTGCACACCACGAAACACTGAACTGATTTGGTGTCATTTATGAATATAGACTGAAGGAAATACTTGTGGGTAAACTGAGTCCAGAGAGACTGGCTGAGGAACCTCAGGGGTAGTGTCTCCCTCTTGCATACACACTTATTTTTGGACAATATAGCTGATTTTTCACCCCCAATGTCTGAACCTGTCTGCAGAAAGACCCTTCCCCAGCTATTATATGATTATTACAGACCAATGACAGGATAGTGCTGGGAGGAGAAGGGGATTCTGGGACCAACACTGGAAGCCATGTTGGTAACTCCTTTATAGAATCTGGTGCTCTGGTATTAGATTCTCACTGAATCAGTTATTTATTGCATGCCAAGGATTCTGGAGATGTCGGCTGTTCTATTTTTATTTCCACATTGGGGTAGGAAATATGCTGTACTAGAGGTTTCCAAAAGAGAAGAGGTATATAATGGGGCACTCCGGGATGTAATAAGATTAAAATATTTATGATTTTATTGGTATACGTTAAAAATAATCCCACCTGGTTGAATAAGAAAGTAGCAAAATGGTTAAAAAAAAACCAAACAAATAATAAAATGTGTGTAATGTGTACAAAAAGTGATTTAAAATTGCAGTAATACTCTGCAAATGTTCCACTGTCTCATTAATATACAATAAACAACTTTCATTTGTCTTTCATTGACCACACATGTTTAGTAGGTTCATTATGATTCTCAAAAATGATTTCTCATATAGGGTACTGTGGTGATCCCCTACTGATAACTGTAATAAATTTATAATAACCCAAAGTGTCCATAAAGTACTAAGATGGATATAATACTTAACGTGCAGCCCTTGGAATCTATCATCTAATGATGAATGACAATTTATCTTCTTGGAGATCAATCACAAATAAAAGGTGAAAAATAGAAATGTTCTTGGAGCTTAGTGTTAGTCAATCTATATCCAGTTTAGCTTTTGAAAATGATCAATAATTATAAGTAGCACAAAAATTATGTGAATTGTTATTTCCCAGCTGATTGTTAATTAGACACTGAAGGTAAACTCGTACAGCAGAAAATCTTATGATGGGGAAGTGAATTGTTGGCTGCCTAAAACAAATCTAGACACTGGCACTATGATCAAATAGAAATAATCTCCATCTCAAAGCTGTGTACTGGCAGTATAAGCCCTCAAGGCCTTGAGAAAGAACCTTAGAGAAACGCGTGGGGTGTTCCCATCGGTCTCATCTGACCTCCATGTTTTTAGTATAGAGCCAAAGTTTAGATTTACTTTGGGCATCCAGCAACACACTTCCCTATAATAGTCCTACTGCCAGTATACTGCTTTGAGATGGTGATTATTTCTATTGGCGCATAGTACATTAATGAGACAGTGGAACATTTGCAGAGTATTACTGCAATTTTAAATCCCATTTTGTACACATTCTGTTTCTTTTAACCATTATTTCACTACTTTCTTCAACCAGATGGGATTATATTTAACATATACCAATAAAATTATAAATATATTAATCTTATTACATCCCAGAGTGCCCTATTATATACTTTCCCTTTTGTTTTTTCCAATCTGTGTTTAGGTACCACCTTCAGGTGGTGAATAACATCATTATGCTTAATGTGAACTGATTAATATGTCCATATAACAGGGGATGTATGTAATGATCACCTAGTGCGGTTTTTCTCTGTACATGACAATTTCCCCTTATAGTAATAAACATGCTGGGTGCTTGTATCACGTTCTCTGCAGACTTTAGAAAGACAGGAACACTTATGGGTCATATTTTCCCTTCTCATGTCCACTTCTCTAAGGAAAGGATCCATGGTCCACATTTATTCTACCAAAATCACTAGCCAGAAATTTACATGGAATGTGTGGATACACTCCTGCACAACTCACACCCTGTCAATTAAATGATGTTCCTCTGGTAAACCTTGCCTCCCCTCACATAGGCAAACTGAGGGGCGGAGGGGGTTCCTAGTGCCTGGAAACCCCCCTCCAAGCCTGGGGCACTGTATAATTGAGGTGGCTGGACCCTGCTCCAGCTTCACACGGCTCTGCTTAAAAAGGGAGAGCTGTCTGCACCTAACAGTAGTCCACGCAGCATTGCCCATATATATTATGGGGATAGGAAAAGTTGGAGAGCAGCCAAGCACTCTAAAATTATAGCCACGCCCCCATGCAGGCTGGTCACGCCCACTGGTGGTGTGGAAACCCCCCTCTACAAATCCTGCGTTTGCCTCTGCCTCACCTCACCTCCCCAATCAATTTCATCACTAAAGTTATATAATAGGTAAATGATTCTTCTAAACCTACATTCCAGCTTCTCTAAACATTTGACCAACACAATGTGCAGGAAATCCTCTGCCCCTAATGGTAGATCTGGCCCTGACCAGAGGACAACATGGCTTCTATCTGCCCTCTATCCCTGACTGGCACTACACCCGTCGGCCTCTGTATAATCCCTGTCTGTCTCCCCAGATCTGCATGAAGGCCTGCTGCTCCTGCCCCGAGCGGAAACATATCGACCTCAAGCGACCTCACTGCCAGGAGCTGTGCGGCCGCTGTAAGGGCCAGCGCCTGTCCTGCGACAAGACCTACAGCTTTAAATACATCGTCTGAATGGCGGCAGAGCCATGTTGGAAGGACTCCTGTCGCCACACCGCTAGTGGTGGCCTATTTATTTTGGAAGCGAGTTGTCTTTAGTGTTTGCACTGGATAATTGTATAGTTTGTTTGTTTTTGGTTTTTGTTTTGTTTTTTGTGTAAAATGAGTAGTTTGTAAATAAAAACAATGATTTTTGTTGGAACCTGGATTTATGAGTACATCACTGTTAAATGAAATGAAAGTTCGGATACTGTACCTACGACGGATGCTTGGGAAGATCCGCGACGGACGTTTACTTACCCTTGTTGCTGAGTGTCAGCTGTTCCTGTATATAGCACCTCATCCCTTCAATGTTACATTGACTATAAACACTGCAATCTTAAAATAATAAAAAAACCAAAAAAAAAAAACTTTCTTTCCGGTTTTTATTCAAACTCTGTAACGAATGGGGGTCTCTGGGGCTACGGTCACAGGAGTCTGCGGACGGGTCCGGACAATTCCAGGAGCTGCCTCAGGTTTTATCTGAAATATTTATTTTAGAGTTGCCCAAGTAAAATCTTTTTATTCCTGGAGTTTGGTGCACTTGATTTAATTTGCTAACACTACAACCCCAATATAGAAATAGATTGTAATAGCTGATACTGTCTCTTGGGATCAATAACCCGCTGCCCTAGCCCAGCCTCTGGATGTTACAATCTGCTCTCTAGATAATCCAGCACTACGACCCCGCAGTTATTCTGCATCTAATTGGATTGGTCTTTAAACGTCGGTGACATAGGCTGCTATTGGGGTCTCTGGGGACAGTATTGGGGTTATGAAGAGTCCTGGAATGGAGGCTCCTTAATATGACCCATGTGTCTTGGTCTCCGGCAGTTTCGTTACACATTTTGTTTGGTTTATGTACTTTGGGTTGAATATTGGGAGGAAGTGGAGGATCGATGAGCAGATAACTTGTTTCCTTCCTGCAGTATGATCATATCTGCAATAAGAGGACTGCAGCAGACCTGTCGCCCCACTTAGTCTCCCTTGCTGGGGGTAGTACTAGATATCTGTGCTTCCTCTTCCATCCTGGGGCAATGCTGACTATACCTTGTGGCCCCCTCCCCGCTTGGTTAGTCTGCCTTCCCTTTCATCTACTCACCCCTCCCCTTCTGGGGTAGAGAGCGGGAAGCTGAAGGATGGCAGAGGGTAACGGTGAGTCACCCTGTACTGATTAACCCTTCCTGTACACGTGTGGTGTCTGACTTCTTACAACCCTCTCGCTTTTCCCAGTATGATAAACTGGTGTTTCAAGCCTCCATCTCTGCATATGGCAGGGACACTAATTTTTAGATGTAATCAAGTGACTGAGGCATGATGTCAGATTGGCTCCTCTACAGGTTAATAACCGACCACTCTGACTTTATTTACCTTTTACATGAAGCCGACGGTTTCCTTTAGTTGTGTAAAAATGTTCTCGAACACCCTTATATCTGATGTATTTGGGAATTCCGCCAACAAGCAGAAGAGAAGCTTTTGAATAATTTCTTCTTTAATCTGTAGGAAGTGTCTGGTGTTGTTCATGGTTCCAGAGTGGAGGGGAACTCCTCATAGGGGGGGATGCAATTGGCTGTGTTATGGATAAAAATAACGCAACCTGCACCTTATTACCATTGTTATGGTGGTTTCAACACCAGCAGAAAACTGTGTTTAAAACTACTGTAATAACAGTAATAGTTTTAAAGCCACGCAAATTCGGGGGAAATTAATTTCCCCGTGTTGGTAGCTCAGGAGGCTTTAAGAACACGCACAAAATGGGAGATCAAAAATGTCTAAAGAACCACACCCAGAGTGGGCCATTTAATAAAACTATTTCCGATGGCAGGACAACATTGATGCTACAGGGCCGTGCTCTGGTAGTTACCCTCCGGTGATGAGTCGTGTCGTCTGGGGGCACAGATGTGAGTGATGGAGCGATTGCTGCAGTGTCCTATACTGAATGAATAGTGCAGTTTTGGGAGGAGAGAGGGTGTTTGCAGCAACAAACTGGTCGATTTGATAGTTTTGCTTGCTGGGATGAAAGTGTGTTGGGGATCTAGTGATTGACACCATTAAGCATGCATCTGCCCATACAATGGAAGTGCCACATTAATCATACCTTGGAGGATGTTGCTTTTCCATCTTGGCACAATATAGTAGAAGAGAAATGAGGGTACATTCATTTAAGAGATGTGCCCCAGAGGAGGGGGCACAGGGCATCTTACTTCTGCTATAAAAGATATGGGCACGAGTCTATATCACGTCCCTGTAGTACTCGCAGATCCCAGCAAATATCTAGGCCAGATGCAAGGACAGTAATAAGGGGTCTCCAAAATTAGAAGGTCCAATACTGATTCCTGGTGCACCCGACTACTAACGGTACCGCAATAGCTTCCAGTTATCACTATCGCTAATCTTCCAGCCATGTACATACATCTTCCCTCCTCTGATGTACCACTCTGGGCTTTTTCATTAGGTACATTACCCCCAGTATATTATGTAGCTCTCTGAATGGGATCTGTCTCTCTACAGTGCCTCCACCTGAGTCTTGTACACAGTATGGTGAGATGAGGACTGTGACTGGATACACCAGGGGTGGACTCGAGAAGCCTCTTGTTTCTGACCACAAACTGTGGTTAAGAACAATCCAATGGGTGTTTATTTTGGGGAAAGTAAATAAGGCTGAGTGCACACTCCAAAATCTTCTGACCAATGTGTTATCGACATTGATTGTACTAACCAGAGCCTGATTTAGACCTTATGGGGCCCTAGGCAAGATACTGGTTTGGGGCCCCCTTCCCTGAAAAACTCCATAGCACTAATTTTTTTAGCGTACTATATATCCCTATAGTCGACTAGAAGGAAACTCTGTCGCTGTGCCATCAAAGGAGGTGTGGCCATACTATTGGGGGAGTGGCTTGCATCATTGGGGGCACACCTAGCAGATGAAAAGAGCTAGGCCTCCCTCTTGCAGAAAACCCTGCATTGCTGCATACACCAGCAGCATTTTTAGTGGAAGATAAGTAATTTCAATTTTATGTTTTTGCAAATATTTGTTTTGTGCTGTAACTAACTCTTGTAGAAGAGTCTGCTGTTTTATTACTACTTGTAAGTAAATCATGCCTCCAAGTGAAATTACAATACTACTGTCTTGGATCTTGCATAAATTATTTAAAGGAGAGATCCACTCCCCCTAAAGAAGATTCTACCCAGAACCTCAAATAACATGTACATCACACTGATCCCCTGCATCACACCCGGCAGTTAAAGAATTATGACCATGGACCCCATATTTTGTCAAAGGATCTAGCAGATTTTTTTAATTATACTGGTCATACACTCCATACGATGAATGTTAAGCTAAAATAAACTGAGGGCAGCTGTGGGGCGGTCATATGGGTGCTTCTAGTAAATGGCTGCGTAGGAGAGTTGACAATTCTAAAATATTAAGCTTATTTTTAGCATTTTATGGGAAGGCTGTCACCTCCTATCTCATTTACCCTGTAACGCTCAGTGGGAAGCAGCTGATCGAGAAAAGGGGACTTCTCAGAAGTTACCTAATACTTCACAAAGCAGGACAAAGCACAGCTACATCCGGAGACGCCGCACGTACCAGCAGAACAGTGAATTTCTTGACTCCGCATCCGTTACCAAAGGGGATATCTTACTCTGACGAGGTTTAACATAATTACAGACCTTAAGACAGTGGTTCCCAAACGTCTCAGTTCAAGGCACCCTTAGGGTCTCCATAGTTTAGGCACCCCTAAATCAGAATAATTACCAAGCAGTCCCGTATTTTAAGTACTGGGTTCAAAATAACGTTATAAGTATTTAGGTCAGGACAGAAATACTTATTAAGTTGTTTGCAAAAATAAGACACATAAATCCAACAATGTGCCCCTCGTTACTTTTGTCCCTTCATCGTCACACTGTGCCCCTCCATCGTCACACTGTGCTCCTTCACATCAACTCTGTGCCCCTCCATCGTCACACTGTGCCCCTTCACATCAACTCTGTGCCCCTCCATCGTCACACTGTGCCCCTCCATCGTCACACTGTGCCCCTTCATCGTCACACTGTGGCCCTCCATCGTCACACTGTGCCCCTTCACATCAACACCGTGCCCCTCCATCGTCACACTGTGCCCCCTCCATCGTCACACTGTGCCCCTCCATCGTCACACTGTGCCCCTTCACATCAACTCTGTGCCCCTCCATCGTCACACGGTGCCCCTTCACATCAACTCTGTGCACCTCCATCGTCACACTGTGCCCCTTCACATCAACTCTGTGCCCCTCCATCGTCACACTGTGCCCCTTCACATAAACTCTGTGCCCCTCCATCGTCACACTGTTCCCCTTCATCATCACACTGTGCCCCTCCATCGTCACACTGTGCCCCTCCATCATCACACTGTGCCCCTCCATTGTCACACTGTGCCCCTCCATCATCACACTGTGCCCCTCCATTGTCACACTGTGCCCCTCCATTGTCACACTGTGCCCCTTCACATCAACTCTGTGCCCCTCCATCGTCACACTGTGCCCCTTCACATCAACTCTGTGCCCCTCCATCGTCACACTGTGCCCCTTCATCATCACACTGTGCCCCTCCATCATCACACTGTGCCCCTCCATTGTCACACTGTGCCCCTCCATCGTCACACTGTGCCCCTCCATTGTCACACTGTGCCCCTTCACATCAACTCTGTGCCCCTCCATCGTCACACTGTGCCCCTTCATCATCACACTGTGCCCCTTCATCGTCACACTGCGCCCCTTCATCGTCACACTGCGCCCCTTCATCGTCACACTGTGCCCCTTCATTGTCACACTGTGCCCCTCCATCGTCACACTGTGCCCCTCCATCGTCACACTGTGCCCCTTCACATCAACTCTGTGCCCCTCCATCGTCACACTGTGCCCCTCCATCGTCACACTGTGCCCCTTCATCGTCACACTGTGCCCCTTCATTGTCACACTGTGCCCCTTCACATCAACTCTGTGCCCCTACATTGTCACACTGTGCCCCTACATTGTCACACTGTGCCCCTTCATTGTCACACTGTGCTCCTCCATCGTCACACTGTGCCCCTCCATCGTCACACTGTGCCCCTTCACATCAACTCTGTGCCCCTCCATCGTCACACTGTGCCCCTTCACATCAACTCTGTGCCCCTCCATCGTCACACTGTGCCCCTTCATCATCACACTGTGCCCCTCCATCATCACACTGTGCCCCTCCATTGTCACACTGTGCCCCTCCATCGTCACACTGTGCCCCTCCATTGTCACACTGTGCCCCTTCACATCAACTCTGTGCCCCTCCATCGTCACACTGTGCCCCTTCATCATCACACTGTGCCCCTTCATCGTCACACTGCGCCCCTTCATCGTCACACTGCGCCCCTTCATCGTCACACTGTGCCCCTTCATTGTCACACTGTGCCCCTCCATCGTCACACTGTGCCCCTCCATCGTCACACTGTGCCCCTTCACATCAACTCTGTGCCCCTCCATTGTCACACTGTGCCCCTCCATCGTCACACTGTGCCCCTTCATCGTCACACTGTGCCCCTTCATTGTCACACTGTGCCCCTTCACATCAACTCTGTGCCCCTACATTGTCACACTGTGCCCCTACATTGTCACACTGTGCCCCTTCATTGTCACACTGTGCTCCTCCATCGTCACACTGTGCCCCTCCATCGTCACACTGTGCCCCTTCACATCAACTCTGTGCCCCTCCATCGTCACACTGTGCCCCTCCATCGTCACACTGTGCCCCTTCATCGTCACACTGTGCCCCTTCATTGTCACACTGTGCCCCTTCACATCAACTCTGTGCCCCTACATTGTCACACTGTGCCCCTTCATTGTCACACTGTGCTCCTCCATCGTCACACTGTGCCCCTCCATCGTCACACTGTGCCCCTTCACATCAACTCTGTGCCCCTCCATCGTCACACTGTGCCCCTCCATCGTCACACTGTGCCCCTTCATCGTCACACTGTGCCCCTTCACATCAACTCTGTGCCCCTCCATCGTCACACTGTGCCCCTTCACATAAACTCTGTGCCCCTCCATCGTCACACTGTGCCCCTTCATCATCACACTGTGCCCCTCCATCGTCACACTGTGCCCCTTCATCGTCACACTGTGCCCCTTCACATCAACTCTGTGCCCCTACATTGTCACACTGTGCCCCTTCATTGTCACACTGTGCCCCTCCATCGTCACACTGTGCCCCTCCATCGTCACACTGTGCCCTTTCATCGTCACACTGTGCCCCTTCATTGTCACACTGTGCCCCTTCACATCAACTCTGTGCCCCTCCATCGTCACACTGTGCCCCTCCATCGTCACACTGTGCCCCTTCATCGTCACACTGTGCCCCTTCACATCAACTCTGTGCCCCTCCATCGTCACACTGTGCCCCTTCACATAAACTCTGTGCCCCTCCATCGTCACACTGTGCCCCTTCATCATCACACTGTGCCCCTCCATCGTCACACTGTGCCCCTCCATCATCACACTGTGCCCCTCCATTGTCACACTGTGCCCCTCCATCGTCACACTGTGCCCCTCCATTGTCACACTGTGCCCCTTCACATCAACTCTGTGCCCCTCCATCGTCACACTGTGCCCCTCCATCGTCACACTGTGCCCCTTCACATCAACTCTGTGCCCCTCCATCGTCAAACTGTGCCCCTTCATCATCACACTGTGCCCCTCCATCGTCACACTGTGCCCCTCCATCATCACACTGTGCCCCTCCATTGTCACACTGTGCCCCTCCATCGTCACACTGTGCCCCTCCATCGTCACACTGTGCCCCTCCATTGTCACACTGTGCCCCTTCACATCAACTCTGTGCCCCTCCATCGTCACACTGTGCCCCTCCATCGTCACACTGTGCCCCTTCACATCAACTCTGTGCCCCTCCATCGTCACACTGTGCCCCTTCATCATCACACTGTGCCCCTCCATCGTCACACTGTGCCCCTCCATCATCACACTGTGCCCCTCCATCATCACACTGTGCCCCTCCATTGTCACACTGTGCCCCTCCATCGTCACACTGTGCCCCTCCATTGTCACACTGTGCCCCTTCACATCAACTCTGTGCCCCTCCATCGTCACACTGTGCCCCTTCACATCAACTCTGTGCCCCTCCATCGTCACACTGTGCCCCTCCATCGTCACACTGTGCCCCTCCATCGTCACACTGTGCCCCTTCATTGTCACACTGTGCCCCTTCACATCAACTCTGTGCCCCTACATTGTCACACTGTGCCCCTTCATTGTCACACTGTGCCCCTCCATCGTCACACTGTGCCCCTTCACATCAACTCTGTGCCCCTCCATCGTCACACTGTGCCCCTCCATCGTCACACTGTGCCCCTTCATCGTCACACTGTGCCCCTTCACATCAACTCTGTGCCCCTACATTGTCACACTGTGCCCCTCCATCGTCACACTGTGCCCCTTCACATCAACTCTGTGCCCCTCCATCGTCACACTGTGCCCCTCCATCGTCACACTGTGCCCCTTCATCGTCACACTGTGCCCCTTCACATCAACTCTGTGCCCCTACATTGTCACACTGTGCCCCTTCATTGTCACACTGTGCCCCTCCATCGTCACACTGTGCCCCTCCATCGTCACACTGTGCCCTTTCATCGTCACACTGTGCCCCTTCATTGTCACACTGTGCCCCTTCACATCAACTCTGTGCCCCTCCATCGTCACACTGTGCCCCTCCATCGTCACACTGTGCCCTTTCATTGTTACACTGTGCCCCTTCACATCAACTCTGTGCCCCTCCATCGTCACACTGTGCCCCTTCACAGCTTTGTTTGAAACAACTTGTTTCCCCTTTCCCCTATCATAGTGTGCCATTGTGCCTCCGTCAGTTTGCTTACCTTTCTATTGCTTTCTTCTCTTCTGTTTTCTCTCTTGCCCGACGGGCACTCTGCTCCTCTCCACTCATCAGTGAGTGTTCACTGAATATGCCGTCGGGTGTGATGACGCATCGGAGCAGGGAGGGGGGGAGAGACCCCACCCGCCTTGTTGCCACGGCCACAGGGCCCTAAGCCGGTGCCTAGTGGTAAATCCAGCCCTGGTACTAACTACTGGAAAAAAAAGAAAGAAAAGATCGCGACCAGGGAGCCCACAGCGCCATACGTACAGCCCAGTGCGTATAATAGATAAAAATAAAACAAGAAAAAAATTGTTTCTAACAGCAAAGACTGTTATCTACCACAATGTAAGTCTCCAATCACGTCCCAGGGATCCACAACCCCTATAGCTGCCATTAATGGTGACATAGTGCCGGACTACAACCCCCAGCATTGTGTTTACTAAGTTGGGTTATAATCTCATTTATTTGGATTTTCAGTGTTCCTGTACAATAAATATTCTGCTATAAAGCCAGAGAGTAAGAATAGAGGGTGAGAATTGCACCCAGTATACAGAATAACAGGAATATCACTGAGTACTTGGTCAGTATGGAACATAGGGACTCATCTGTAAACACTGGGACTGAGCCTGGAGATTAGGGAGCTGGTGGTCTCCACACTAATATAAATATATTATAAATATTATGTTATTATAGCGCTCAGAACCTGGGGAGGCAAACTGACTAGGAATCTAGAGACACAATTACACACTCACCCACAGAAATATAATGTCCGCACAGCCGGAGCCATTTTGTTGAAACTCGAAACCGTCTCAGCGCTGCAGGGCGTGGGGGCGTGGCTAACGTCAGCCATTCACCAATCACCATCCAGGCTCAGCGATATGGCGTCCACCAACCACTCCCACGTGTGACATCACCTGACGTCACGCTGTGGCGCGGATTTTGTTTGTTTCGGGTTCGCGCTCATTTCTCACGTCCTGAGACAGAGAGAAACCCCCTGACCCAGTTCTGCACCATGCACGTCATCAAGAGAGGTGAGACCCCCCCTAATACACCCCAATATCCCCCCTGACCCAGCTCTGCACCATGCACGTCATCAAGAGAGGTGAGACCCCCCCCAATACACCCCAATATCACCCCCTGACCCAGCTCTGCACCATGCACGTCATCAAGAGAGGTGAGACCCCCTAATACACCCCAATATCCCCCCTGACCCAGCTCTGTACCATGCACGTCATCAAGAGAGGTGAGACCCCCCCTAATACACCCCAATATCCCCCCTGACCCAGCTCTGCACCATGCACGTCATCAAGAGAGGTGAGACCCCCCTAATACACCCCAATATCACCCCCTGACCCAGCTCTGTACCATGCACGTCATCAAGAGAGGTGAGACCCCCCCCAATACACCCCAATATCCCCCCTGACCCAGCTCTGCACCATGCACGTCATCAAGAGAGGTGAGACCCCCCCCCCAATACACCCCAATATCCCCCCTGACCCAGCTCTGTACCATGCACGTCATCAAGAGAGGTGAGACCCCCCCCAATACACCCCAATATCCCCCCTGACCCAGCTCTGCACCATGCACGTCATCAAGAGAGGTGAGACCCCCCCCAATACACCCCAATATCCCCCCTGACCCAGCTCTGCACCATGCACGTCATCAAGAGAGGTGAGACCCCCCCCCTAATACACCCCAATATCACCCCCTGACCCAGCTCTGCACCATGCAAGTCATCAAAAGAGGTGAGACCCCCTAATACACCCCAATATCACCCCTGACCCAGCTCTGCACCATGCACGTCATCAAGAGAGGTGAGACCCCCTAATACACCCCAATATCACCCCTCACCCAGCTCTGCACCATGCACGTCATCAAGAGAGGTGAGACCCCCCAATACACCCCAATATCCCCCCTGACCCAGCTCTGCACCATGCACGTCATCGAGAGGTGAGACCCCCTAATACACCCCATTATCACCCCCTGACCCAGCTCTGCACCATGCACGTCATCAAGAGAGGTTAGACCCCCTAATACACCCCAATATCCCCCTGTCCCAGCTCTGCACCATGCACGTCATCAAGAGAGGTGAGACCCCCTAATACACCCCAATATCCTCCTCTGACCCAGCTCTGCACCATGCACGTCAAGAGAGGTGAGACCCCCTAATACACCCCAATATCACCCCCTGACCCAGCTCTGCACCATGCACGTCAAGAGAGGTGAGACCCCCTAATACACCCCAATATCACCCCCTGACCCAGCTCTGCACCATGCACGTCATCAAGAGAGGTGAGACCCCCTTAATACACCCCAATATGCCCCCTGACCCAGCTCTGCACCATACACGTCATCAAGAGAGGTGAGACCCCTAATACACCCCAATATACCCCTGACCCAGCTCTGCACCATGCACATCATCAAGAGAGGTGAGACCCCCTAATACACCCCAATATCACCCCTGACCTAGCTCTGCACCATGCACATCATCAAGAGAGGTAAGACCCCCTAATATACCCCAATATCACCTCCTGACCCAGCTCTGCACCATGCACATCAAGAGAGGTGAGACCCCCCCTAATACACCCCAATTTCACCCTCTGACCCAGCTCTGCACCATGCACGTCATCGAGAGGTGAGACCCCCTAATACACCCCAATATCACCCCTGACCCAGCTCTGCACCATGCACGTCATCAAGAGAGGTGAGACCCCCTAATACACCCCAATATCACCCCTGACCCAGCTCTGCACCATGCACGTCATCGAGAGGTGAGACCCCCTAATACACCCCAATATCACCCCTGACCCAGCTCTGCACCATGCACGTCATCAAGAGAGGTGAGACCCCCTAATACACCCCAATATCACCCCTGACCCAGCTCTGCACCATGCACATCAAGAGAGGTGAGACCCCCCCTAATACACCCCAATTTCACCCTCTGACCCAGCTCTGCACCATGTACGTCATCGAGAGGTGAGACCCCCCTAATACACCCCAATATCCTCCTCTGACCCAGCTCTGTACCATGCACGTCATCAAGAGAGGTGAGACCCCCTTAATACACCCCAATATCCCCCCTGACCCAGCTCTGCACCATACACGTCATCAAGAGAGGTGAGACCTTCTAATACACCCCAATATCCCCCTGACCCAGCTCTGCACCATGCACATCATCAAGAGAGGTGAGACCCCCTAATACACCCCAATATCACCCCCTGACCCAGCTCTGCACCATGCACGTCATCGAGAGGTGAGACCCCCTAATACACCCCAATATCACCCTCTGACCCAGCTCTGCACCATGCACGTTATCAAGAGAGGTGAGACCCCCTAATACACCCCAATATCCCCCCTGACCCAGCTCTGCACCATGCACTATTGATCTCTCTTGGACATACTCCAATTACAGCCTTGAGCCTTAGTCCAATCAGTAAATATTAGCCAGACTGGTGTTTAGACAGTCTTATGGTATTTGTTGACCCTCTCTGCCCTCCCCTGACCCTCAGCATATGTCTCCTATAGAGTGATACCACTGCTATATTGCAATCTCCAGGCTGTGTAGGATAAAGTCTGTTCAGTATAAATCTGACTGCACGTCTTGGGCGCCCTCGTGTCTCTTGTGATGTGACGTTCTCTGATGGCTACGCTGTGTTTTCTTACAGATGGAAAGCAGGAGCGTGTTATGTTTGATAAGATCACGTCCCGGATCCAGAAATTGTGCTATGGACTTAACGGAGATTTTGTGGATCCGGTAAGTGTGTGTGCCGTACATGTATGTGTGCCGTACATGTATGTGTGCCGTACATGTATGTGTGCCGTACATGTCTGCCTGTGGTCAGCGTCTCCTTGTCAGACTTACTGAAAGGGTTTTATTAAGTCTATACTACTCTTTATGTGATTATCTGAATGCAGAGCGTTGGCATTTCGCCTACATGTGCTGTGAGCATTTGTTGTGTTTACTGTCACCATATACAGTTATATCATCCTTGTCTATTTCTTAGTTGGGCCCAAAACTACATTACATCGTACAAAATATAAACAGAGCAAGTACAAACCAGGCTGATGAAGGAGGTGCAGATGTGAGGACTGTGAGGGAGAGTGCAGTGCTGAGTTAGTGGGAGATGGGGCTGTAGCTGGGAGTAGTATCGGGTAGGTTTTCAGAGAGATCTTGAAGGTTGGGAGAGTCAGGTCAGGGGTGGTGAGGAGTCCTTGTGTGGGGAGCATTGTAGGAGAGCACTGGGGTTGTGAATACAATTCCCAACCAGGGTCCTATCTGTGTGGAGTTCGTATGTTCTCCCTGTGTTTGTGTGTGTTTCCTCCCACACTCCAAAAACATACTTTAGAGCTAGTAGCTGCTGACAAAATTAGTCTCTTAGTTGGGGAATTTAGACTGTAAGCTCTAATGGTGCAGGGACTGATGTGGATGACAAATATTTTCTGTACAGCGCTGTGGAATTGGTGGCGCTATTTAAACAAATAAAATAAGGGTTTTGGTAACATCCAGAGTGACGGGGGGGGGGGGGTATTCTGTTAATGCTCTTGGTCTGGCGGAGCTGGGGAGCGTTTGGTAGGAGTGGTTGGGGGGCAGGTTTTGGACATGTTGAGGTTGTTCTGCATATTTCGCTCATACTGCTGGCTGTGAGACCAGCATCAGATACAGGTAGTGACTTGCATGGCTCCAGCTATAGCAGTTGTATGTACATAGGTTTCACACTGCACCGGGCAGCTCTCTAATCATGTCCTTCATATTAAACCTATTTGTAGGCTCAGATTACCATGAAGGTCATCCAGGGACTGTACAGCGGGGTCACCACGGTGGAACTGGACACTCTGGCAGCAGAAACTGCGGCCACCTTAACCACCAAACACCCGGATTACGCCATTTTAGCCGCACGGATCGCAGTCTCCAATCTCCACAAGGAAACAAAGAAAATATTCAGCGGTGCGTGAACTAATGTTGTGTTCTGGGCACATAGGTAGCCAGATGCCCCTCGTAAGGGTAATGTCACACCAGCAACTTCCAAACCTGGCGCTTAACCCCTTCAGCAGAGAAGTGGTGACTGCGGTGGGTGGTGAGAATAATAAGCAGAGTAAACTTTACTCACAACAGAGACTCAGTGGGTTGATACTTGTAGAAATCACCCCCAAAAGGAGAGGAAGGGTAAGTAAAGGGACCCCAAGCTGCCCGGGGGAGCACCCACCCCTATGATAAGTAATTGTACTTATAACATAATGGCAGCGGGTGTTGGAGATTTCTATCTCCCGGAGGAAGCCTGAGAAGTTCTCTGTAATCTTTATCCCGCACATCGTTTATCTGACCAGATCTACGTCCACTGTGGTTAAAAAGAAGCTATTTGAGTAGCTTTAATTAGATGTGGGATGGAGACATCGATGTCACTAAATCTGTCCAGCAGCCGACACTGCGCCTAATATGTCCGTTATGACTCTCTGTTGACCCCTAAATCACAAGGGGAACTGTTAGAAGTTATGAGAGGAGCCTTCCACCTCCGTACTATATCCAGCCGGGAAAACGCTGATGGTGTCTTTAAGACAAATTTCAATCCGGTGTCCATATATCGCATTAAATCTGAGCCCTAGGCTAAGCCGCTGTGAAGACGTCAGTCTGCGGCTACTTACACACAGACGCTGAATCTAAACATTCAGTAAATAAAGGAAACGCTAAGAAGAGAGATCCCATTACACAGTGTTGGTAACAGCGTTTGTCTTCGGTTTCCTTGTGTGAACGCTTCTTACTTTATTTTTATTTTTTTCTTATTTCTTCTCTGTTTATTACGTTCCCTGTAGAAGTCTATGGGAGAGGGCGGTGATTGTCCCAAACTCATACGTAGCTTTATTCTGATACATGTCTGTCCACAATTTTGGCCCTGGG
Source organism: Mixophyes fleayi (assembly GCF_038048845.1). NCBI lineage: Eukaryota > Metazoa > Chordata > Amphibia > Anura > Limnodynastidae > Mixophyes > Mixophyes fleayi. The sequence continues at coordinate 8,163,904 of NC_134403.1, forward strand.
TACTATTCTGTAATAATAATCGAAAAAAATCAATTTGTTGATATAAATAAAGCCATAACCCCGCTTCCTGGTCACATCTGGACCGCTCGTAAACGTACCATACGTGTATACTGCACTCCAGTAATCGGGGCGTCTCCACGCTGTGGGTCACAGGTTGTCATACAGAGCTGACCTATAAGACCCTGTAACTCCGAGTGCGCAGCCTCCGTGTAATCACTAACGTGACACCACCCATGTAAGTGACTGTAATGTCTCCTGGTCACAACCCCATGGTGATACTAAGTTACCGCAGGGAACCTCTGAACACGTAGAATGATGACTTATCTAACCCTGTACAGCCACATGTACCCATGTGTTGCTCACATGTATGTTCAATTTTCAGATGTGATGGAAGATCTGTATAATTATGTGAACCCTCTGAACGGACGCCACTCCCCGATGGTGTCGAAAGAAACTCTGGATCTTGTGCTGGATAATAAAGACGTGAGTCCGGTTTCTTTCTAAGATGTTGTTATTGTCTACTGTAATGTCAGAAGATATTGTGTGTTCTGGGGTCCTGCGCGCTCTTCATTATATAGGAGCGATTCTGTCCTGACTGCGGATGCTGTGCGGACGTCTGTGACTGCAGAATGTAGGAAAGTGCATCTGTGATTACGTTGTAAAGCTGGTTAGGCCTGATTGACGTTAACATGCAGCAAATAGTGTGTTACTGAGCTACAATAATGTACATGAGGTGACTGCAGCCATGTCCACGCTCTGTCTCTGCGGCAGGCTGCTGTTAGGTGGGAGGAGCTTCTCTAACTCAGCAGAGAGTGAATGACAACTTGTCAGACTTGCTGTACAAAATGTTCTGTCCTAAAGATGTGAGAGGGGCTTCTACTGTCTATAATGGGGGGAGGGGGGGTTGTCCTTCTCTATTGTATAACAAAACTGCAGTGGAAACGGTAAGGGTAACACTACATAATGTGATTTACCTCCATGCTTCATGTCTGTAAATGCCCGTATTGGGGTGTAGGGGTTGTCACATACTGGCAGGGTGAGGGCTGTATATCAGTGACCCACCAGTCTTTCTGGCAACTCTCCTCATTTCATTGTGCTCAATTACATCGGTCCTGGAGTCTCATCCAAATTGTGAGGAGGCGCGGGGGTCTGACTCCGCCCAGAAAGGGGTTCTCCACCAGAAGCAGCGATAGACCGGGGCGTTCTCCATCAGACCAGTACCTCTAGTGATCGCTGTTAGATGGCATTGCTGGGTGATTGCTCTTGAGGTCATAAATAAAGGCCCTTGTCTGGCTGGGTCAGCGCAGCGACCGGATAGTAAAGTGCTAATAAGACGGAGCGCTCGGCGGTTCCTGTAGAGCAGAATGATGGTCGGGGGCTGAACCTGCTCCAGGTGCAGGTACCTGGCGGGAGTGGGCCCGACAGTCACCTCCATGTTCCTTTGTCTTCCTCAGCGCCTCAACTCCTCCATTATCTATGACCGAGACTTCTCCTACAACTTCTTCGGGTTTAAGGTAAGCGCTGTATGTCTGATCTCTGTCACACGCAGTCTTCATAGTGGGAAACGTCACTTATATCTTCCGGTCTCTTTCAGACCCTGGAACGCTCCTATCTGCTGAAAATTAACGGAAAAGGTAAATGTGTAATATTCTGTCTGAGTGTTGTACGTGTCGCTCTCTGTGCCTGATCTCATCATACTGAGTGTCAGTAAATGTGTAATATTCTGTCTGCGTGTTGTACGTGTCGCTCTCTGTGTCTGATCTCGTTATACTGAGTGTCAGTAAATGTGTAATATTCTGTCTGCGTGTTGTACGTGTCGCTCTCTGTGCCTGATCTCATCATACTGAGTGTCAGTAAATGTGTAATATTCTGTCTGCGTGTTGTACGTGTCGCTCTCTGTGCCTGATCTCATCATACTGAGTGTCAGTAAATGTGTAATATTCTGTCTGCGTGTTGTACGTGTCGCTCTCTGTGTCTGATCTCCTCATACTGAGTGTCAGTAAATGTGTAATATTCTGTCTGCGTGTTGTACGTGTCGCTCTCTGTGTCTGATCTCATCATACTGAGTGTCAGTAAATGTGTAATATTCTGTCTGCGTGTTGTACGTGTCGCTCTCTGTGTCCGATCTCGTTATACTGAGTGTCAGTAAATGTGTAATATTCTGTCTGCGTGTTGTACGTGTCGCTCTCTGTGCCTGATCTCCTCATACTGAGTGTCAGTAAATGTGTAATATTCTGTCTGCGTGTTGTACGTGTCGCTCTCTGTGCCTGATCTCCTCATACTGAGTGTCAGTAAATGTGTAATATTCTGTCTGCGTGTTGTACGTGTCGCTCTCTGTGTCTGATCTCATCATACTGAGTGTCAGTAAATGTGACTGACGTGTAGCAGTTCTCACACTGCCGGTCTTTATAAATATACGTTTGCCCCGAGTTGCCCATTATTGTGAAACATATGAGACGATTTATAGCGTCCGTGCAGATGTCGTCGTGTAATTACAAGGGGTATGAATACTTTTTTATTTCCTGTTTATAATTTTGGTAATGGTTGAAAATGGTTTTGTGTTATTGATTTGACATGGGCATCAGTAGTTTGTGGCTCAATGTATTTCAAATTCAACAAAATGAATGTTGGTTATTCGTCAGCATTTATGTATGTAGCGCCAGCATACACAGTAACGCTTTCCAATGAGGACAACCGTCGTAATAAAATAAGACTGGGTAATACAGACACAGAGATAACAAAGCTCTGCTTCAAAGCTTACAATCTACATATGAAAATGTGTTTGAATACTTTTTCAATACCCTGTCTGGTGGTATGAGGGTGGTGGTATATAGGGGCATGGCACCGTATATGGTGGTATATAGGGGGGTGGTACCATATCTCGTGGTATAGAGGGACATGGCACCGTATCAGTTGGTATATAGGGGGGTGGTACCATATCTGGTGGTATATAGAGGCGTGTCACCGTACCTGGTGGTATGTGTGCGTGGTAGTATATATGGGGATTGTTAGAGATTTTATAAATATCCTGGAGAAACCACACACACCTCTGTATAGTGTTATATCTTCTAGATGAGCTGGAGTCTGTTTAGTTTGAATAGATAATGGTCCGAGTTCTTGTCTCCATCTTATCCAGCAGCCACAATACTGATAGTTTGTTCTTGCTATGTTGCTGCTGATAAATGTAACGAACTGCCGGAGGAGCAGTCTGTAAGTCTGCAGAGACCCTGCTGTCAGCCATGTTTATGAAGCCTGTTCTTGGCTGCTGCGTCCACTATGAAGCAGACAGATCACGTGACGTGTTTTTCTTCTTGCCTTGCAGTGGCGGAACGGCCCCAGCACATGCTGATGAGGGTGGCGGTTGGAATTCACTGGACGGACATAGATGCTGCTATAGAAACGTACAACCTGCTGTCTGAGAAGTGGTTCACACACGCGTCTCCTACACTCTTCAACGCTGGCACTAACAGACCCCAGCTCTCCAGGTGGGTGTCACTGGCACAGGCCCCTGGGGGTCACTAACAGCCCCCAGCAACTGGCCCCAGGTAGGAGGAGGGTGTCTCTACAATCGGTTTACCTGAAACCTGTTTTGTTATTTCGTTATCTGCCCCAGAGATAAAGGGGGTGGGTGCTGGATATCCCCTTTTTTTTTAGTTTTCATGGCCGTCCCCCACTTCTTACCTGACCTGGTAATATCTCTAGGGTAACGGTTGAACTGTTCTTCTGTGGTATGCTGCGGGGGAGTAGGGGGCCCTCTAGTGGTCGGATCACTGTGTAGCCATCTCTTATATTCCAGACAATTGTGAATGAATGATGTCATTATGGGGCTCATTTAAGGGCTTCTGATTGGTCTTTCTGTTCACACATCTGTGTCTCCTTATTAGACCCTGCTATAGACATCTGTATAAAACAATCTCCAGACACCTCCTGGCTGATTCCCCGCAGTGTGATAGGATCATTAGAGCATTGTGTGTGGCATAAACACTTCCCACTACAGAGATGTATATTCTACATAACCCCCAAATCAGAGCATGAGATAAATCAGGAGGGACCGGACATTGGAGGGGGCGCCCCTCGCCCCTGGCAGGACATACCCTCAGCTAGAAATGTAGCTTCAGACTACAGTGAGCCGTAGGTGGGCACAGTGGCAGCGAGCTGGGTAACATTACAGAGGGGTGACTGTTCTGTGCTTGCAGCCCCTCCATCACTGTCACCCTAGCACGCTGTGTCCTACCATGGCATGTGTGTCAACTAGCGCTAATTACTGATTTTTGTTGGGGTCACCAGTGTCTGTATTCCCACGTAATGCCAGCAGGATTAGTGGCAAAATTACACAGGTGATTGGCTACCAAATTAATGTCCCTTCTGCATTTGCTGGGTAAGACTAAGATCTGATGTTCTGTTCCAGTGGTAGCCGAGCTGACGCCCGTGCAGTGCTGCCATGTTTTGTTTTGTCCAGCAGACAGGTGGGGTAGTAGTGCCAGGTTTAAATTAAAATATTTGAGTATTTACCACTGTACGATGGTTGTGGATATTGCACCAGAATGTCACACTGCGTCCTTCCCTCCCAGCTGTTTCCTGCTCTGTATGAAAGATGACAGCATTGAAGGCATTTACGACACGTTGAAGCAATGCGCTCTGATTTCCAAGTCTGCTGGTGGGATCGGCGTGGCCGTCAGCTGCATCAGAGCCACCGGGAGTTATATCGCTGGGGTGAGTACTGTCTCCGGCGTTGCCATGTTTCTCAGTGTTAATTGGTTCACGGTGTCCGTCCTTTAGCGACGTAAGACTTGAAGGTGATCTCGGTGCGTAGACTAGAAACTGTGATGTGCAGAAAACCATTGGCTATTGAATGTATTTCTGTAAAGTATGAAATAAGCTTTTACTTTGAGCCAATAACTTGGTGGATTTGTTCGTTTTGGATGTTCAATATAAACAGTGTTTCTGTGCAGACCGGTAATTATGTGATCTTGATTTCTAGACTAACGGTAATTCCAATGGCCTTGTTCCAATGTTACGAGTCTATAACAACACCGCTCGCTACGTGGATCAAGGAGGAAACAAGGTTTGTAGTGTTCTGTGTAATAAAACTGCGCTGTGGCAAACGGAAATCCTGCCCATAGTCTTTATTGTCTGAGTGTGTGTGTGGCATCAGGTGCCATCAGTTTATGTTCGTCTCTGTATAGGTATATAGGCGTCTGCTATTGTTGTACACTTTGAGATTCCTCGTTTTGTGTACGTCACCTGTGACTCCTACACATTGTCCCTCCGTGTGGGCAGCTTAAATGCTCCTGTTCTTCGTGTGACACGATTGGTTTATTCCGGACTGGTTTCCCTCCGCAGAGACCCGGTGCATTCGCTATCTATCTGGAGCCGTGGCACTACGACGTGTTTGACTTTCTGGACCTGAAGAAGAACACTGGGAAGGAGGAACAGCGAGCGCGAGATCTCTTCTATGCACTGTGGATCCCAGATCTCTTCATGAAACGCGTGGAGTCTAATCAGGTGCGGAACGCGTAGCTACCTGCGGTTTAGTGTCCATTTTAAACTTGAAAATAGGACATGTAAATCTTACTGTCTGAAAGAAGAGGGATGAGATAAAAACACAAACCTTTGTCTTCATAAACAGACACAATACACTATATATTCATTATTCAAATCTAAAGATCATACAAGGATGGGCAAGTCTCATGTATGTGTTTATGTTTTGTTTCTCTTTCACATGAACAGCTTGATGCTATAAGTATAGTGCGATTGTTACAGCTTAAAGCACATCAACTCTTGTATACATCTGAAACGTCCAGGAGTCCCTTTGAGACTCTTATTTGTTTTCTATTATATAAAATGTTTTACGTTATGTGCTTTGCAATGTAAATAACTTCCCTGTAGTCAGTTGGTCAGTGCTGGGTGTCTTGTGATTGATGTTCAGCCTGTCTTCTGGCTGTTGTGACTCTTTTGGGGCTCAGTTTTGTAGGATAGGGGGTTCTATTTAGGGTGTGAACCGATGCGTGAGAAGGGTTTCAAACACTTATGCAAAATCTTCCAAGTTGTGTCCTATATAATGTAAATGTTTATTTTAAACAAAATGCCCCTTATTTTACCAATACTGTACTTGTCCTTAATGCACAATTTCTTGCGCTCTGTACAACTCCGATCGTATTGTTCTGCACCAGAAAGAAGAACGATCAGATCCTCATCCCCCGAATACACGTTCAATGTCTTATTATTTCCTCTCTTTACAGGACTGGTCTCTGATGTGTCCTCACGAGTGTCCGGGTCTGGAGGAAGTTTGGGGAGAGAAGTTCGAGGAGTTGTATGTAAGGTGGGCACTTGTTCATATATTAATTCTTTTTAGGGACCAAGCAGTGACTGTTACGTGTTAGAGGGGGGAGTAACAGTAGTGACAGTACATATGTGTTGTGTGCTGCAGGTATGAGAAGGAAGGACGGGCACGCAAGGTGGTAAAGGCTCAGCAGCTGTGGTACGCGGTCATCGAGTCTCAGACAGAAACCGGCACGCCGTACATGCTCTACAAAGACTCCTGTAACCGCAAGAGCAACCAGCAAAACCTGGGCACTATTAAGTGCAGTAATCTGTGTACAGAGATTGTGGAGTACACCAGCGACAAAGAGGTGGGTACGATACAGCACTGAGAGATGCCCGTTCTCCTCTCTGGACATCTATATTCCAGATCTGTGAAACGCATTAGTCTCTGTTGTATGTACCCCGGTAAGTGTCTCGCCTTGAATCGTGTTGTCACTTCGCAGGTTGCGGTCTGTAACCTGGCCTCTCTCGCCCTGAACATGTATGTGACTCCTGAGCACACCTTTGACTTCAAGAAGCTGGCAGAAGTCACCAAAGTCGTAGTCCGAAACCTGAACAAAATAATAGAGGTCAACTTCTACCCTGTTCCTGAGGTGAGCACTCGAGTGTCCAGCTTCTCGCCTGTCTTGCTTCATGCCCCAGCTGGCAGGAGATTACTTGAACTCCGCTATTCTACAACATTCCGTCTAAGGAGGATGTTTACGTCTTTATGTTCACAGGCCGAATATTCAAACAAGCGTCACCGTCCCATTGGAATTGGCGTGCAGGGTCTGGCCGATGCCTTTATCCTCATGAGATACCCGTTTGAGAGTCCAGAGGCTCAGTTACTGAACAAGCAGATCTTTGAGACTATTTATTACGCAGCCCTGGAGTCGAGCTGTGAGCTGGCCAAAGAACTGGGCACATACGACACTTATGAGGGTTGTCCTGTTAGTAAAGGGGTAAGAAGCAATTGTTCTCATTTACAGGTTTACCTGAAGCCTATTGTCTGAGATCTTTGTAGGAGAAGCTCCAGGCTTTATTAGATGGCTCCTACACCCTTCCAAGGACAATGTGGCTAAGCTTAGCTCTCTCTCTCCAGATTTTGCAGCAGGACATGTGGAACGTAACACCCACCGAGCTCTGGGACTGGAAACTGCTGAAAGAGAAGATTGCCAAGTGCGTCTTTGTAGATGTTTCATGGGTAGAGATCTATGTGACTGAAGACACTATTAAAATATAAACTGAATTCACTTTCATTTCGAGAGTGTTACCACCTCTTGTCTCGTATCCTTCACAGTTCGTGTTTGGTGTCTGCATGACCCCATTGTACTGATTGTATCTTACTGAACATTGTTCTCACAGGTACGGTGTTAGAAACAGTCTACTCCTAGCTCCGATGCCCACGGCCTCCACCGCACAGATATTGGGCAACAATGAATCCATCGAACCTTACACCAGCAACATCTATACACGCAGAGTCCTGTCCGGGGAATTCCAGGTGAGCCGGAGCTCGCTGACCGTGTGATAGGCATTGGGGGTCTGCAGCAGAATCCCACTTAACGTCCCGCCCATCTTTCTCCGCTTAGATTGTGAACCCCCATCTGATGAAAGATCTGACCGAGAGAGGCCTGTGGAATGAAGAAATGAAGAATCGGATCATTGCTTGCAACGGCTCCGTTCAGGTACTCCACTCCCTCTTATTGCCCTTCGTAAACTTATCCCGAACACCAAAAAGGTAGTAAATGAGTCTTAAAATAGTATGTTATGGTTTCGTTGTTTGGGTCACTATTGCTGTGTTCTTATATATGAGTTGTGTTATTATTGACTAAACAGTTATCTCTACGCACAAATCTTGTTAGATCTGGAGCTGCGTTAATCCCGCTATGTAGAAACAGTGTTTAGTTTTGGCTAATAATGGTAAAGATGATCTATGTTGTACATATGCGGAAAAAATGCCTTCACATTCTTTGAAATATAATCAACGTTTATTTATTGGGCTTCACGGATAACATAACTCTGGACAATCCTACAGATGTCGACCTGTATGAATGCAATAAACATAATATATTATGAATATAATTAAGCATCCTAACACAAACCTGGGTAGCCGTAAGCCAGCAGTTAGAGCTAGCACAGATGGACACTTATTCCATGCGAGTCATTAAACAGAATAAACACTCCATAGGACAGGACATCGGAGACATAGGGTAAAGGTATGGACAGGACTGTGTCCACTTTTGTGAATTTGTTCCTATGTTCTGCCGAACAGATTTAATTTCAGCTGTCACAATCTTGTCCCCCAGACAATCACTGAGATTCCCGCAGACCTGAAAGAACTGTACAAGACTGTGTGGGAAATCTCTCAGAAAACCATCATTCAGATGGCAGCCGACAGAGGAGCCTTCATTGACCAGAGTCAGTCGTTGAACATTCACGTGGCGGAACCCAACTACGGGAAGCTGACCAGCATGCACTTCTACGGCTGGAAACAGGTGCGTCACGCGGAGTTAGACATTGTAAATGATTTGTTTCGGTTGGTGGACTTGATGAAGTTTTCTGAGGAACGTCCATCTGATCGGTTTCCCAGTCTGGGATAGTGAGCACTCTGCAAGTTGTAAGAAGATTAACCAGGCTTGGATATTAAACGTCCAGCTGCATCTCCTTAGACATCGAGTAGGATCCCAGCAGCTCCGCCATACTGATGACTGAGTGGCCGGCCACGTAGTAAACAAACAAAATACCTGCACTATCAATCGGCCGAGCATAAACCAGGCTAACAAAGGTCTGTGTTCCTTCTATGAGTTTTGCGTAGATGGGCAATGAAGCGAGTTCTGGGTTGACAATAGTTCAATCACAGAGCAAATGTGCCAAATTGCCGGTGATCATAGCTAGACAGAGCTTCATAATACCAAAACCTGCAGATTAGACACTGACTGGATTGGCTGATAGCTGTTCGGGAAGCATTTGATTATGGTATGTTTTCAATAACAATCGTCCTTTTAGTGGCTGCAATACGCATCCAGTCAGGTGCAGAGTACATGGTTCTGGGCTCACTTAGAGAACATTTGTTGGATGGGTTTTGCTCATCTATCCCTGTAGAATAGACGTCTGTCTTTCTCCTAGGTGGGTGGGCATCCCTTTAACATTAGGCTGAGTTCTCCTTATAATAATCCTGGTTCCCTTTGTCTGGTGTCGCTTTTCTGTGTATCTGGTTATTGCTGGATTCCTCACAAGACTTTTCTTTTGGCAGGGATTGAAGACTGGCATGTACTACCTCCGAACCCGGCCTGCCGCCAACCCCATCCAGTTTACATTAAACAAGGAAAAGCTAAAAGAAAACCTAGCGAACGAGGAAGCAGAAAAGGAGAAGGAGCGGAATAAAGCGGCCATGGTGTGTTCTCTGGAAAACCGAGACGAATGTCTAATGTGTGGATCGTAGGGTCGTACCAGCTCCACGGAGCCTCCGCTCCGGAACACAAACTGGATCAGAGACTGGGAACTGTCCGTGTACTGCGTCCTGTCAGACACACACGTGGTCTGTAGCTTCTGGGGTTGGGCCTTCATTATCTGCGGGTCAGGAGAGTTGTTACCGCTCAGTCATTGTTTATGTGTACTAGAGATTAATGAATTATTTTCTACAAAGCAATGATTCCTGTGCTTAATCTTTTTACTGGGAAGTTCCTTGAATAATATAGGAATGGTCACTAATCCTATATTTTGTGTTGATGACACACTGATGTACAGAATTTGATGTATAAATGTTTCACCACAGCAGTGAGGGGTGTGTGAGCCAGATTTGGGATAGTACTTGGGGGTGTGACTATGGGAGGTATCGTGTGTATGAAACCCTTGTATAATGCCACCTGTGACAATGGGCTGTGTGTTATACAGGGGAGGTGTATTAGAATACACTACAGACGGCACCTTCAACTTGTACCAAGCAAGATCTATCCTGACAGAACAAAACCCCCAACCCCTCTCCCCTGTAAGTGACACTTATCTCTTTCATGGTGGTGGGAACTACTACCCCCTTCTTGGCAAAGCTCTGCTCCTCTATCTTGCCGCGGCATGGGATGATGGCAGGTGTCCGGTGCACCCGCTTTCTACGCCTGGAGCTCCACTGGCCTCTATACTTGTCAACTAATTAATTTAGACAAGTCCTCTATAAATGCCCTTTAATATCTGAGTTATAGCAGCAGTAACCAACCTCCTGTACTTCAGGGTCGGCATTAGCGGCCCTACAACCTCCACAAGGGCCACATGTTATACTAAATCTACGTACTCGTTAATGCAGACATTGTTGTCCGCAGGATCTATTTACTTTGCACCTGGTTCTTGGAGTCTGCCGTAGTCCTATTATAGTAGAACTGTGTGATCACAGCAGAGTGTTAAATCACTGACCATCTGTCAGACCAGTCCAGGCATAAAATAATGAATTAAAAAGTGTCTCCAGCAAGTGGGCAATAACCTTGAGTACCTATAAATTGATTGATTGCAAAAACATCTGGCATCTTACATTATTATTGCTAAGTATTACACTGTCCCCAACCAGCCACCTCTTACCATCCAGCTGGCAACATGTTCTGGTGAGAACACTGCAGACATCTGTCTGGTTTGGTTCACTCTTCTCTTCAGTTACCTGTGGATCGTCCTTTCAGTGTACAGTAAGTGAAGGAATATTTTTCACTCTCTGCCCTTCACAACGCCTTGTAAGGACATTGATATATTTATTTCTATAGCTCGGTGGTGGAATACATGATATAAGAGTTGGGATTTGGAGATTGATATTACTTTATACAACTCTTTATACACCTATTGCTTTGTTTTCCGGTGTGAGGTGGTGGATACGAGAATCTTAGTGGTTTGATCGATGACCGGCAGAACGTTGTTGCTGATTTGCTGCTCGTAGACGGGAACAATAGATTTGTTGTCTTTAGTTCTCGGTTGCGTAATTACAGATAAAAACTACAAGAACATCAGTCCAGAAATGTCTCGGTTTAACTTGCAGAAGTTAGAAAGTAACTAATGAGCTGAAATCAGAGCATTGACCCCATTCAATATCATGCGTTACAGGCTGTCTAATAGCAGAAAGTATTCACATGCTCACAGATAGATTATAACTCCCAGAATTCTCCCACTAATCTAACAATGGAGGGATACACTTCTTTGTATACAGAGACGTGCAGCCAGGTGTTTGATGACCTGGAAAATGACAAGAAGTTTTTGATTTTCACATGCAAATATAAAAGGATGGGAGTTTTTAAATACAGAGCAGTCTTATGTTTGGGTTCAACTCTTAATAACCACAATCGTCTGAGATCTGAAACAGCTGTTGGAAGTAGTTTATTTTTATATTTAACCAATGACACAAAATAAAACCAGTTATTAAGTACATATTGTCATTTGCCCAACTCTGAAGTTTTTCTTGTGGTTTCAGAAATTCCAACATCCGATTTGTCGGTTACTCCTCTGCATTCCCCCTGTGGATATTCTTCGTGTCACCAAACCTTTCTAGGAATCGGCAGTTGTCTGTATCTGGTCCTTGAATATAGTTTTTGGGCCCAAGGTTTTCAATAACCTGTGTCTGATCCCCTTACTCCTCAGGCCAGGTATTGGGTTGATCAGGGCTGGGATATGTAGATGGTGCTGAGCAGATTGTGGGACATAGACCTAGAGACCCCGTAGATGATGGACGAGGAGAGACTGAAGAAGTAGACTATCATAATGACCAGGGTGTGTGTGTGTGTCATGTGCGCAGGGATTTGTGTCTGTGTCCTTGGGGAAATCTTTAATGCTGCCCTACGATGTGGAGAGGAGACGTCAAATAAATTGGTGACCACTCTCAGGCTCGATCTTACCAGCTGGTTTTTGAAGACGTTACCGCAAGCCAAACTAAGCAGTGCCATGTGCTCACAAGCAAAATCGTGTTTGAGGCGCAGAAACATACCAGGGAAGCGGAGATAGTTACTGATCTGACAAAATAGACGCTTCAGATCATGGCAACAGTGGTCAGTTGAACTGTTTGGTTATAATGGCATAACGCAGCGGCTTACAGACGGCAATGTGAGCTCCAGCATGATGAAGTAGATGAACATCTGAACTAAGCAGCCAGTGAGTGAGATACGATTTATGTTGACGAAAAGTCAAGAAGCATTTTGGGTATCATGGTGGAAGTGCCACAGAGGATGATGGCAGACAGCATGGAGATGACATACATTGGAGAATGCAAGGAGCTCTCAGTCCTCATGGTGTGGATGATTATAATATTGGTGACTAGGCTCACAATATATTGTTCATCCTGTTCTGAGACCTACCCAGCACTGCAGGGCTCCCACACATCCTGCTATTCCAGTGTCGTCCTGGATTCAACGCTGAAAATCTTTATATCCGAATGTATATATCTGGATTATTGGGGTTAGTGAAATTAAACATATGTAACAAATTAAGATCTCACTTGTGTACTTATTTGAATAACTACTATGTAAAACAAAGTAGATACACAGAAATAGCTTGCAGTGAGGTAGGTAACGTATATAAACATATACATCTATGGTATCTAATCAAGAAACGTGTTATCCAGATAGGAGCACAATATTGTGTTTAAATATATTAAGAATTGTAGATATTTATATATTGACACGATTTTGGATGTAGGTGAAGTTGTTTTCCTTTTGCCTCCTAAGAACATCCACCTTCTGGATGCTAGAGACGAGATCCAAAATTTCCCTTGCCAAATGCCTTCTTCAGGCTCTTCCTGATTTCCTTCATTCTCAGTCCATAGATGAACGGGTTAGCACTCGTTGGAATAACAAAATTCATTAGGCTAATCAGGTTCTGAACATCTCGTGAAATGAGAGAACCCATTCTGTACACGATGGAGGAACACATACCAGAGGAGAAGAACATCATGGTCACCAAGATATGTGTGCTACAGGTTTGCCAGGCTTTTTTAGAAGCTTTTTCAACTAATATCTTCATCACTGTACAAAGAATGGTCAGGTAGGAGACTAAGACAAAGGTCCCATCAGTCAGTGTAACGAGGATCCTTATCCATAGACCTACAGCTTGTACATTGGAGATATCTCCACAAGCGAGGAGCAAGAGACTCATGTTTTCACAGACAAAGTTCAGAATCATGTTGGATCTACAAAACTGGACTTTGGAGGCAAAAATAACTAACGGAGAAGCGACAAAGAAACTCCTAACCCAACCAATGAAGATGAGCAACGTCAATGTTCGTTTAGTTACAATGTTATGGTAGCGTAGTGGCATTCTTATAGCCACATACCTGTCAAATGCCATTAATACGAGTAAGATAGATTCGTAGTTACCTGTTAAGTAAATAAAGAACATTTGTACAAAGCAGCCAGTCCGTGTTATCTGGTTCAGTTCAAATGTTAGCCCAAGAAGAAATTTTGGTAGGATGGTGGTGGTGTGGAATAAGTTACTGACAAAAAGCAGAGAAATCAGTATATACATCGGTGAATGAAGAGTCTTCTCCACCCAGATTGAATAAATCATCGCACTGTTACTGACCACAATGATTATATAGATGAAAAGAAATGGTATAACGAGGGCATGTCTGGACTGTGAGATCCCAGGAAAGCCACAGAGGAGGAAGTCTGTGTGTGAGAAGCTGGTATTCAGGGCCAGGTCTCCCATTGTAGGTGGTAAAATCTGGAGAACTGAGAGCAAGAACACAGACTAAGAATATTTTAGCTTACTAGAAGTATGTACTTCTACACTTTATTCTATACTACACCAGCAGTAATGGTTACAGAGACCACAGACAGTAAGGACATGTCCCTGACATGTAATGGAGATGAAGTGGATTATGAAACAAGACTTAGTGTTAGGAGCAAATCCAGCTATAGGGTGACAATTTACACCTGGGCAAACTGTGCTGCATTGTACGGGGGCATTTATTACGGACTGCTTCTGCAGGTAACAGAAATACTGGACAGCTTTATTTTCAGACTGTGATGTAGAGTTGAGCTAGGACATGTCCCTTCCCAACTCTAAATCTATTCACACAATTTAAACTTGGCCCCCTGTAGAGCAACTTGGTTTTGCAGAAGTGTTAAGTCTACATGAGACCTTTTGTGTCTCCCTGGAGCAGTTTTCTCTCCAATCCGATCTTTTAACTTGTCACTGTGTATGGGGGTGGGCTGTATATTTCTAAGTGGGCCACGTCACAGTATCTCATTGTGGGTTCTTAACCATTTTTCGCCTGTCAAACAAGAGTTTATGTGATAAAATGTTGCTGGATCTTATTTTCCTCATCATGTGGGTCTCACCAGTGAGAACTGATGACAACGGGGGGACTGTGCATACGGCAGAGGTGCCCGAACCCAGTTCTCAAGAGCTACCAACAGGTCATGGTTTCAGGGTTTCTTCAGTCTATTTGCGGGATCAGTAATTATCCCACCTGTTTCTGCAAACAGATATCCTGAAGACATGACCCGTCTGTAGCTCTTGAGGACTGGGTTTGAGCACTTCTGGCATCCGGTATACAAGGCTAGATATGTTTTCTCAGATTAGGGTAAATTTTAGATAGATAATAGTTATCTTGGGAACTGGAACTCTTGTATTGGTGATATTATCAGTAAATGTCAGCACTAGTTTATTGGAGTCATCTCAGATCAACTCCATTTGTTTTTCTGAAGTGAGTAAAATCTTAAAGCTGGGAACCTGGATCACTGAAATTCCAGATGTGGGCGGTGCGTCATGGAGGGTTAACCTATACATTAATACAATTACCTGTTTGTGTTGAGATACATTTGTGATGAGAGACCACCGGACCAGATAATCTAAACACCCTCAGGCCCCCTAGAAGCCGAAACATTCCAGTGTCAGACAGCTGCTATGTCATATCATCATTGTTTACTTATAAGGGACCACAGATTCTGTAGCACTGGACAGATACAATATAACACTCTGCACAGCTTATATACATATATTTTGTCATGATCAGATCTTACACTGGTCTGACCTGGCTTTACTGTTGGATATTTTACCTCTCAAGGAAACAAAGTAACTTCTCCAATGTTATTGGATTTGAACCAGGGTCTCCGGCACACCTCTCAATGTTATTGTGGTGCAGAGCCTGTACCTACTGAGCCGTTCCTCCTCCATGTACTTGTTGGGTCACCAGAGCTCCTGCTGATTCCTACCTCTTAAACCATCTTCTTTGTCACCAGAGAAGCCAGTGAGTATTTCTTAAGTGTGAAATGTATGTTCCCCTTTAAGACGGTCACACCTGACCACTCTGTCATCTCCTGTAGTTTGTGTCTAGCGTTGATGGTCCCCGCAGATCTCTCCCTTTATTCAGCCGTGAGAGTCCCAGATGATATCACTAATTAGTGCTGACGAGGTGTTAGTCCTTAACATGACATGGATATCTTCCCATGTGCATTTCACCAGTAGCATCAATTAGTGTTTGCTCTGTGTACCAAGAGGAATTAAATGTAAATGTATAATTATATTGAGAGAAATAGTATTTAGAATAGCGGACTTTAGCAATTGAAGCATATTGTATCACATGGTCAGTATCACAAACTCATTTTTGGTTGCTTAATTATCATTTGTAAGAATGTTTTTTTACACAATCGGTTCCCATCATCAACATTTATTTATAGAGTGCCAGCTTTACAGCTGGGAACAAACAGTAATAAAACAATACTGAGTAATACAGATAGAGAGGTAAGAGGGACTTGCTCCCATGCTTATAATCTATGGGACAATGGGAGTCTGATACATGAGGTCAAGTTCCACACACTACATACTGGACCAGCTAGAATGCAGAGTTAGACTGCCTAGTGGGCCATATGATCCAGTCACACAGCAATGTTGGTCAGAAGGTTGTAGTCTTGTGTAAAGGATGGTAATAGGGTAAGGAGGGAGGATAAGAGGGTGGTTTAAGAATATTATAAACAGTAAGGGTTAGGTGCTCATTGGCTGATAGTGTAACCTTGTTTGCCGATATATTATGTTAACTAACGTACCGTAAGTAGTTACTGGAGATATGTTCAATATCTATCGTCTATTGCACAAACAGCCTATAAAATAGCAGTAATATATAAATGTGTTTTAATTAGCAAAAACTACTCAATTGAGGAAAATAAACCTTAAGAGCATAAAATCAGTTATTCATAAACTCACAGAAAATGACATTCAATAGTCCATAGACCAATAGTCCATTCAAATCAGAACCAAACAACTAAAACAACATAAGATTCATGGTAATTCTAGTGTTCAAGCAATATGTATGTTCTCCCCGTGTTTGCGTGGGTTTCCTCTGGGTGCTCCGGTTTCCTCCCACACTCCAAAAACATACTGGTAGGTGTCACGAGCCGCGGCGGTACTCACAGCCGCCGCGGCTCGCTTCCTGTCGGTCCCAACGTCCCGGCCGTCACCATGACGACCGGGACGTCACTTCCCTCCAACTCCCGACCGTTGCCTTGGCAGCCAGGCGCGCATGCGCCCTAGGGACAATCAGGCAGATTCAGCCTGTGGCTGAATTAGCAGGCATTAGCCTGCAAGTGTGGATTTCAGGGTTAAGCCCTGATTGGTCTTGCTAGGTGCTGGCAATTAGCCTGCAAGTGTGGCTATGTCTAGGGGCAGGTTCTGATTGGTTGTGGGTTGTATTTAAGGCAATGAGGTCTGCTGCCTCATTGCCGGTTATAGTCTCTGTATCCAGTCTGCTGTACCTGCTCTCTGCCTTGTTCCTGTCTATTGGACTTGCTGCTGTTTACCCGTGTATGACCCTTGGCTTGGATTTGGACTTTGCTTGTGTATCCCGTGACCCTGACCTCTGGCTTGAATACCGACCTCCCTGTCTGCTCGTGACCCTTTGACCTCAGCTTGTATACTGGTACTGTTGTCTGCTGCCGGCCCCTGACCTCTGCTTGGATTCCACTCCGCTTGCTTGGGTTCTCCCCAGCCGGTACACACTTCACGACTCTCTGTCAGTCGGCAGCCCAGTCTGTCCCCACCACTAGGGGCTCCAGTGAACACCTGACTGGCAGAGTAGATTCCGGGTTGTGTTGTGCCGGATGGAGGGGTTCCTAACAGTAGGTTAATTGGCTGCTAACAAATTGACCCTAGTCTGTGTGTCCATGTGTATGTGTGTTAGGGAATTTAGACTGGAAGCCCCAATGGGGCAGGGACTGATGTGAGTGAGTTCTCTGTACAGCGCTGCGGAATTAGTGGCGCTATATAAATAAATTATGATGATGATATGTCAAATTACCACCTATTTGTAAATGATCCAAGTGTAAATTCCAAGGTGTTGGAATAGCTTTTTCCAATTGTAATCCATTAAAAAAAACTAAAAAATAAAATAAAACAAATGTAAAAAAAAATCTCGCTGGGTACCCGGCCAAATTATTCACAGCAAATATAAAGTATTTACTCTTATTCATCATCCTCTCCCCACAGAGTGTGTGGATGCAGAGGGGCTGAGTGAGTGGATGCAACTATTCGCAAGGGCCTGAGGTAAGAACGAGTACTAAGGCACCCAAGACGCTGACACACATCACAGGACTTACAGTAAGCTCGGATGTCAACCGACATTCCCGGGCAGAAAAAGTTCTGTTTCAGGCACTTCAGTGTTCGGTCTCTTCCCTGGTGTCCCGCCATAGGGATTTCGTGGGCAACTGACATCAGTTGCATGCGAAAGCCCAGTGGTACCACCAGTTGAACTTGTTCCTGGACTAGTCTACCCCCATGTACCAGGATTCGGATTATGGGCATGAGCCTGGGTTGCTGGGGCTGTGGGAGAGTCCATTCGCAGGTGACCGGTTTTCCCACAGTTGTAGAACTTGCTCTCCTGCCTGGGCTCCAATGGTCTCTGATAACACTCAGGGACAGTGCGGGGCGGTGACTCGCGTGTGGTACCAGAAGGGTTAGGTACTTGCTTTTGGGGGTGAGTAGAAGAGGGGTGTCCCCATGTTTGTACAGTCCTTTGGGGTTGGCTGCTAACCTGGCGCTTCTGCCAGTGTGGCCTCACTGCCACATACTGATCCGCCAACTGGGCCGTTTTCTTTTTGGCTACGGTCCAATACCCGCTCCTTCACCTCCGTTGCGCACCGACGGTGAAATTGCTCTCTGCAAATTAAGTTCACTAATTCTTCCCAGGACTTGGCATCAGATCCATTAATCCAACAGGTGCTGTGTGTGTTCTGGGATGTTGCTGCAGGTACCTCTAGTTTTGGAATTAATGTCTCCTCCTGATCACTGTCGCAGTCAGCTTCCTCATCTGCTTACCCGTGCTGCGCATCCCAAGTTCTCAGCTCCTTTTTCATTTCGCTCCTTGTCGCTGTGTAAGGAGTTTCTAACTTCTTTGCTTGGCACAGTATCTCAAGGACCGCCTTGGACATTTTACTGTACTTAGACATCCTGTGTGTTCTCCTGGCTGCGTTTATTCTTCTCCTGAATAACTCGGCTCTCCTGACAGGTGAAAAGCCGCCTGGGGTTATCCCACCGGTTGCCACCAGAAATCTGTGACAGGATGGACCGCCTATGCCACCCTGTCTGTTGTTGCTGGGAACCGGCTGGGCTTACTTTACCACCGTTCTCTTTCAGGATCCCAAAAGCGCCCTCTAACCGCAGTAAGAGGGGCTTACAAATGCTGCCACCACTGGACGCCTCACCGGCATCCAGTACCGGGTTTCTTCTGGTAACTGACGCTGCTAGTGTACCCCGTTACTGGTGTACTGGCTGGTACCCCTGACCTTTTCTTATGGATCAGGGTTGCTGTGCATTGATTCCCCCTGGCCTATCACACTGACCAGAGCTGTTGGGTAGCGGGCAGAGCGGTGGTACCGGAAAGCTGCGTCCAAACCTCAAAGCAGCCGGAACGGATTAGAGTTGGGTCTAATCTGTAGGTCACAGGGATAGAGAAGTTTCCAAGCAGGTCTTTGAAGCAATTGATGTTTATTTGCTCACACTGGTTGAAGGTAGCAGTAAGCAGGTCAGATGAAACAAGAAGAACATTTTTCAATACAAAACAGTGCTTTTTACATCATTTTTGGACACAGCCTCACAGGGTAAGCCAGCCCCCTGAGGTCTGAGCTATTTTTAGAATCAGGATGCAATGTGTTTACCCAAACATGGATTTACATGCAATGCAAAGCTAACAATATTTACACTTATATGTGATATCCTAAAACTTGCTGTGATTTCCTGCATCTTGTTTTAGACGCAGGAAATCTAACAGCAAGTCTAATTATGCCTGTCCCTTCAGGTGCTGGACCCTCACACCTCAAAAGGTCTAATTAGCATGAGATTAACATGAGTCATCTCTTAAGGCAGTTGCAGAATACACATTCCCAAAGGAAAGATACAAAACCCCAAACAAGTCATTTCCTTACCAAAATACACAAAAGACTTCCTCAACAAAGGGTTCTTGCATCAGGTATATACCTCCGAAATAATGCATTACCTCTATGAAAGTTAAAACAAAAAACGAATTTCCTCCACTGGTCTTAGAAATAAAGATATTTCCTTTACCAACATACACACAATATCAAAAATAAGTACACTTGCAGTTATATAAATAAGCGCCCTGCACTATTTCCTTTAAATAAATTTATACCATAAATTATTTATAAGTAATCCAGTCACAGAGGTGTTTGGGGTTAGACGCTTGAGCAGAGATGAGAGATTGGAAGTATACTTGCTTTACAGTGTCCAGTACATTTCAGTAAGATTGGTAGATAGCAGTATATGTGAGGAAATCATTAGAGCTACGATATTTATGCCTGTGACCTTCTGCTTTACGAGAACTTTTTCTCTGCTTTTTCTCGGCTTTCCTGTGTTGAACCCAGAGCCCTTCGTAAGCGGTTAGGAGGAACCAGCCATAGTCATCAACAAAGAGGTGCTGCAGCAGCTGCACCAAACACTCGCACATAGGTGGTTCCTGGTGACTACAACTATTGCGCAGTTGGCTCTGTCAGTCACTTAATGGGGATTGGAGTAGTGTGTGGTGGGCTTTTTGTACGAGAACATTCTGATTTTTTTGAGAGAAGTATTTTTTCTGGTCCCCTCTGGTATGGTGGAAAGCAGCCCTGACTGCCTGGTATTGGGGCTGATTCCAGATTTATTCTTTTTGGAGGGGTGTGATGCCCATATTTAAAAATTAACATTTTTATTTACAAAAACAAAATGCTACATTAATTGTCATTAGTGTATAAAGTAAATGACCTCACATCCAGAATGTAGTTAATCAACTGTTTAGTGCAATATATCAGATCATTTATGTACCTGCCCCTTTAAACCAAACCTAACCCCATGAGGACTACCCCCCAAACAATATACATAACATAATGATGTGCAAACAAAAAGGACCCCACTCTCCCTCTCAGTCTTACCCGAGTACATCTCCAACGCCAAATCCGTACTGCGCATTTTGGTTGGTTGCTTTCCTCGACACGGTTACCAGTGGGTACAGATAATCAGCTTGTCAAATATCACTTCTACACGATCACCATAAAGGCAATAGCATTTTAGTGAATTTATTAGATTGGTTACTGTACAAATGCAATATTACATAAAAAATGGGAAAAACAACATAACATGCAGCGTCTACTCAGCAAGCAATGCTAGGATGATGCTTCCATTGCGATCTGCTGGCTGTCTCCATCGTCCAGAATGGCAGTAATCTAGCTTGATGTCTCCCTGCTTTGGGTAGGCTCACACCAATGGTGACAAGGGTCTGCCCCTTACAGACAACACAGGATATGTACTCTAGAGTGGCAAAAGCTCTTCAGTGATACGTGTGATGTATTTTCAACATTTGCAAACAATATTGTAATAACATGACTACCTTTAATAACCTGTAGGTAAGTGCCACCGGAGGTGGATTACAGGATACTTGCAGTTATTTATGCAAGTATCTCCACTCTCGTCACATACTGTTTCCTATGGATCTGTAATGTCTGGAGTTACTTATCAAACATATTTCTGGCTACTCCCAGAATCGGTGGTAGTCAGTTTTCCAATGATTAAAATAACAACAAGAATGACACCAACATAAAAATTATGATGACCATCAATGAGACCGCGAATTAATATGTACTTACCATTATTTAGATGTACTGTATCTCCAGCACCAGTTATACCCGTCACCTGTAAATTGCGAAGAGAAAATCTGGCGACTACTAAGCTTGTTGTGAAGGAGCTCCAATATCGATGCTGATGACCCAGTTGTGGTGGGCGGAGCTTGAGCCACGCATAATAGCCACTAGCATTCCACTGCTGTTTACATGCACCGAACTTATGCGCAGATTAAGATATGAACTGGCTGAAAGTCAGAGCATTTCAACCAAAGAAATTTTCTCTTATATGTGGCTCCACAGTAAGTTAGGTTGAAACAAAGGAAAAACATGTGCTCACAAGACAGGAAGTTACAGCTAAGAAACACAGAGCAGTGAGTCATAATTGCAGGCATTGTCCAGTTGTGTCGGTGTGGTAAAGGTCGCAACCTTCACCTGAAGCAATGCATTCTGAGTAAAGGATTATAAGCCATGGAAGTAGGCAAAACAGCCCTCTTTTGACCACACCACATACACACCTGGAAGTTGGGACATCTCCTCCACCTGGAGCCTACAAGACACACACTCCACAGTAAGCTTATACCTTGTCTGTCTGTATCTCTGCCTACAACTTATATGTCCATCTATTTCTATTAACTTTCCTTGCTTGCATGTTTTTCTAATAACTTTCCTCTGAATTTTTATCTGTTTAATTACCTTATATGTATGCTGCCTGCAACTTATAATATACTTGCACATATATGTAAAGTTTATATCTGTTTCTATTAACTTTCTGATTCTTTAATTAACCTTTTCACACATGCTTTACAAAGTCTAGCTTCTTCCCCCATCTCAGGATGCTTACTATCTACACTACAATTGACTCTAGCTTCTTTCCCCCCCATCTCTTTCTCTCTCTCTATGCTTGGCCTGTATTATCCTTTAGGCCTGACCACATATTACACACACATGCACTATGCAACCTTCCTATATCACTCTTTCATTTATCTCATATCTTTCTCTCTCTCTCAATTCATCTTTCTCTATCTACCACTTAAACACATTTCTCTTTACACATTTAAACACACACGAACATGTGCTTGCTTAAACACATTCTCTTCATAAATGCTCTCTTTCTCTTGTTACATCTAAACACACACTACACAAAAGAGCAATACTGACCACACACTCATATACATTTCTGTCTTACAGCATATATACACTAGTGTGTATGTGTGTATGTATATATATATGTGTGTGTGTATATATATATATATATATATATACACACACACACACACACCCCTGAACTTACATATACATGTAACCCCCTGTCACTGTGTGTATTGTGGGGTGCAAAGGGTACACAGTGCACCTCCTTCTCAAGCCCTGGCTAGCTGATGGGCATGGGTGTAAATGATCAGGGGGTCCCTGCACATGCAGGTGTTTCTTTATAGTTCGTGGGACACAGGTGATGTCACTTTGTGGTGCAGTGCAATAAAAGTCACAATAATTTGGGCGCCAGACCATCTCTATGATAAACTGAACTCTTTATTTACACTCCTCTTCCTCCAGCACGATAATCATAATGGTTGCAGCAATAAAGAAATATATTTACAGCTCCTTACTCTCTCCAGCACAGGTCTTAATGAGCAATACGAATATGGTTGCAAATATATCTCATTACTCCTCCTGCACAGTTCTTAATGTTATCCAGATGTTATATAACATAAATCACATGTCTTGCAGATCACCCTCCTCTGCAGGGGCACTCACATGGATGCTAATAGGCAGGCAGCTTCTTCTCAATGCCGCTCTGACACACTCTGTGTACCTCTCAACTGCAGCTCATCCCTCCTCTGCGGGGATGATGTCTCCTGTGGACTCTGACACGTCACTCTGTGTACTCCCAGCCTCAGGCTCTGACAATACAGCTACCATGCCTCTTGTAGCAGCCCTCACTCCAGGGTCTCTTCCATGAGAAGTGTCCCCCTCTCTCTTGGGTTCTCTATAGTGACATGGAGTTCTCCCCCTCATTCAGGGCACACATTCCTTGCCCTGGCACAGTCCCCATGCTCAGACTTCCAGGCAATGCTGGGGATCCTGGAGCTTCCACCCCACCTTCCCAGGTCCCCAGCTACATCTCTCCTCTCCTGTGTCTTCTCCTCTCTCTCTTTACTCACAGCCCCTCCTTCCTTCTCACTCAGTCTCACAGGCTGGGCTGGGTTATCACCATGGTAACCAGTTTATGTAACTTTTCATAAACTTCTAGCTTACCCTCTAGGTGACCCCTTCTGTATTCACTGAGGTGCAA
Source organism: Mixophyes fleayi (assembly GCF_038048845.1). Classification (NCBI taxonomy): domain Eukaryota; kingdom Metazoa; phylum Chordata; class Amphibia; order Anura; family Limnodynastidae; genus Mixophyes; species Mixophyes fleayi. The sequence continues at coordinate 8,187,559 of NC_134403.1, forward strand.
GGTTTACTAAAACACCACTAGGGGGGCGTTACATACATATGAGGATTGCTGAAGTATTGGTTAATAATAATAATAATAATAATAATAATATTATTATTATTATTATTATTATTAACAGAATAAGATATTATATACTTCTGAAGTTTTAACATTATGTCTGTTGAATCTATAATGTATTATCTGTATTGTATGTATGCATTTATGTGCTGTATGTTTGATTATCTTTGTAAAGTAAAAGACTTGTATCTTTATGTCTGTTTTGTATGTTTAGATAACTGGAATGAATATGATGATTGGATGTTTATATAGATAATGCGGTATAGTGAGGTAAATGATAGATTGGTATTTATTTAGGGATTAACACATAATGGTGGGCTATGTGACGTGGAGGTCAATAGATGTGTAATACTTAGGCGGTATATATAATAGCCTTGTCAAACACAGGGATCGCGTAAATCGCTCTTACGGATTTCGTTCAGCCTATGGGGACATTCTTACAGTCTGACACAGTCTGATTAGAAGCCTCGGACCTTTACAAAACAAATTTAAATAAATAGTTGAAGCAGGGCCTGGGGTCCTACACACTGCTGCTTATTGAACAGATTTCTGCACAGACAGCACACAGCTAAATCTACAGGTAGAGGACAAAAAATGGAGAAACAGATCACTGCCGCCAACAAGCTCACTGCAACCACCTCCTGAAATATTCTGTCCGGTAAACATTCCAATGATTTGATTGGCTACAGGTTGTTCTATTCTGCCCACCTCAAAACCGGGAACATCTCAGAGAAGCAAGAGATAGCGGATTGGATACAGGAAAACACCATCCATGAAGCAAAAGAACAAAAAAGCTTTTAAGCGGCTTTTGTTAAACTTTTCACTGCATCTGATGCACTTTACCATTAGTAGTATTATGTTGAGTTGAATGCACCTGGAACATGTGGGTAAACACATCTACATGCGCATGTGTTCTATTTCCACACCTGTACACTCAGTGATTGACTTGCAGTCTCTTAGGTAACAGAAATGCTATGTAAACATAGGACATGACCAGAGGAGTCAGTGCTAGGTTGAAGGGCTGTTTGCAGGCCGGGTAACTTGCTAGACAACCAATGAGCAAGCATAGGCCTGGACGGGTACGAGAGATTCTGCATCTACTTTTTATATAAACCTTTAATAACAATTTGGGCTTCTGTGGGATGGTGACATCTAGGACATTGAGCTTTAGGATCAGCCACTGACAGCTACCTGGCATTACAGGGCAGTCCTGATTTCAATTTGAAAATCTTTAAATCAGAATATATTTATGTATCTGGAATATCAGGATTAGTGAAATGATACATCGGTAACAGATAAAGAACTCAGTTGTGGGACTCAAAAGCAAGGATCAGTACTCCCTACTCTTCCCTACTTCTTATCTGGATAACTACTATCTAAAGCTAAGTAGATACACCGTCAAATAAAAGGGCCCAAGAATGAACACCATTTTTTCCACAGTCGCCAAAGAATTCCACATAAATAAAGAATACATTTGTTTTTCTTCTCCTTATTTCCCATCTTCGCTCATTTTATCTTTATATAGGAGAAAGTAGGATTTTCACAATGCTATTTATTTAATTACTGGTTGTTAACTTTCTCTTGCCAAATGCCTTCTTCAGGCTGTTCCTGATTTCCTTCATTCTCAGTCCATAGATGAAGGGGTCAACACTCGTTGGAATCACAAAATTCATTAGGCTTATCAGGTTCTGAACATCTCGTGAAATGAGAGAACCCATTCTGTACACGATGGAGGAGCACATACCAGATGAGAACATTAGCATGGCCACCAACAAGTGTGTGCTACAGGTTTGCCAGGCTTTTTCAGAAGCTTTTCCAACCAATATCTTCATCACTGTACAAAGAATGGTCAGATAGGAGACCAAGACAAAGGTCCCATCAGTCAGTGTAAAGAGAACCCTTATACATAGACCTACAGCTTGGACGTTGGAGATATCTCCACAAGCGAGGTTCAAGAGACTCATATTTTCACAGGCAAAGTTCAGAATGATGTTGGATCTACAAAACTGAACCTTTGAGGCAAAAATAACTATCAGAGAAGCACAGAGGAAACTCCTAACCCAACCAATGAAGATGAGCAACGTCAATGTTCGTTTAGTTACAATGTTATGGTAGTGTAGTGGCATTCTTATAGCCACATACCTGTCAAATGCCATTAATACGAGTAAGAGAGATTCATAATTACCTGTTAAGTAAATAAAGAACATTTGTACAAAGCAGCCAGTCAGCGTTATCTGGTTCAGTTCAAATATTAGCCCAAGAAGATATTTTGGCAGGATGGTGGTGGTGTAGGAGATGTTACTGACAAAAAGCAGAGAAATCAATATATACATCGGTGAGTGAAGAGTCCTCTCCATCCAGATTGAATAAATCATTGCACCGTTACTGACCACAATGATCATATAGATGAAAAGAAATGGTATAACGAGGGCATGTCTGGACTGTGAGATCCCAGGAAAGCCACAGAGGAGGAAGTCTGTGTGTGAGAAGCTGGTATTCAGGGCCAGGTCTCCCATTGTGGGTGGTAAAATCTGTAGGACTGAGAGCAAGAACACAGACTAAGAATAATCTCTTCTACTATAAGTACTTACTTATTATACACTTTATTATATACTACACCAGCAGTGACAGTTACAGAGGCCACAGACAATAAGGACAGCACAGTGGCCTAGTGGTTAGCACTTCTGCCTTACAGTGCTGGGGTCATGAGTTCGATTCCCAACCATGGCCTTATCTGTGTGGAGTTTGTATGGTCTCCCTGTGTTTGCGTGGGTTTCCTCTGGGTGCACCGGTTTCCTCCCACGCTTCAAAAACATACTGGTAGGTTAATTGACCCTAGTCTCTCTTCTGTCTGGGTATGTTAGGGAATTTAGACTGTAGACTCTCTCTCTGTCTGTGTGTGTGTGTGTTAGAGAATTTAGAGTGTAAGCTCCAATGAGGCAGGGACTGATGTGAATGAGTTCTCTGTACAGCGCTGCGGAATTATTGGCGCTATATAAATAACTGGCATGTAATTGAGATGAAGTGGACTATGAAACAAGACTTAGGGCTAGATTTACTAAGCTGCGGGTTTGAAATAGTTGGGATGTTGCCTATAGCAACCAATCAGATTCTAGCTTTCATTTATTTAGTACCTTCTACAAAATGATAGCTAGAATCTGATTGGTTGCAATAGGCAACATCCCCACTTTTTCAAACCTGCAGCTTAGTAAATCTAGCCCTTAGAGTTAGGAGAAAATTCAGCTATAGGGTGTAAATTTACATTGGGCAAACCGTGCTGCAATGCAAGGGGGGCATTTTATACTGACTGTTTCTGCAGGTAACACACAATTACTGGGCAGCTTTATTTTCAGACTGTGATGTAAAGTTGAGCTAGAACATGTCCCCTCCCAGCTTTAAATCTATTCACACAATTTAAACTGTAGAGCAACTTGGATTCGCAGAGGTGCTGACTGAATGAGGCCCTTTGTGTCTGCCTGGAGCAACAGTTTGCTCTCCACTCCGAGTTATTAACTTGTACCTGTGTATGGGGATGGGTTGTATAATTCTTCATTGGGCCACCTCATAGTATTTCATTGTAGGTTCTTGAAAATCCTTCGGCTGTCAAATAAGGGTTTATGTGGAAAAATGTTGCTGGGTCTTATTTTCCTCATCGTGTGGGTCTCACAAGTGAGAAATGACGACAATGGCGAGACCGTGCATACGGCAGAGGTGCCCGAACTCAGTCCTCAAGAGCTACCAACAGGTCATGTGTTCAGGATTTCTTTAATCATGCGCAGGTGAGTTAATCTGTGTGGCTGGGACAGTAATTATCCAACCTACTTCTGCAAACAGAAATCCTGAAGACATGACCTGTTGGTAGCTCTTGAGGACTGGGTTTGAGCACCACTGGCATCTGGTATACATATGTTTTCTCAGATTAGGGTAAATTTTTATGGGCAGGTAGATATTTGTACAAGAAGAGTTGAGATGGGTAATTAGACAGATAGGGCCTGATTCATTAAGGAAAGTAAAGCAAAAATATGAGTAACTTTGAACCTTGGCAAAACCATGTTACGATGCAAGGGGTGCAAATTATTTTGCACATAAGGAAAATACTGGCTATTTTTTTTTTTATGTAGGATGCAAATACTTGATAGCTTTATTTTTCCACTGAAACTTAAAGTTGATCTAGGACATGTCCTTCCCCAATTATAAATCTGTCCTTACATTTTACATTTACCTCCCCTCCAAAACAACATGGTTTTGCCAAGGTTCAAATTACTCATTTTTATTGCTTCACTTTCCTTCATGAATTTATCTTGGTAGTTGCAAAACATATATAGGTGATATTATCAGTAAAACTCAGCACAGGTTTATTGGAGTCATCTCGGATCAACTCAGATCGTAAGTCAGTAAAATCCTAAAGCTGGAAACCTGGATCACCGAAAGTCCAGATGTGGCCGGTGCGTCATGGAGGGTTAACCTATACATTAGTACAATTTCCTGTTTGTGTTGGGAATAAAAATACATTTATGATGAGAGACCACTGGACCTGCCAATCTGAACACCCTCATGCCCTCTAGAAGCTGAAACATTCCAGTGTCAGACAGCTGCCATGTCATATCATCATAGTTTACTATTAAGGGGCCACAGATTCCCTAGCACAGTGTTGGCTAACCTGTGACACTCCAGGTGTTGTGAAACTACAAGTCCCAGCATCTTCTTCCAGCAATATAAGCTGCTATATATTGGCAAAGCATGCTGGGACTTGTAGTATCACAACACCTGGAGTGTCACAGTTTAGCCAACACTGCTAGCACTAGACAATTCTATCAGACTGCACAGGTTATATACATATATTGTATCATGATCAGATCCTACACTGGTCTGACCTGGCCTTACTGTTGGATATTTTACCTTTCAAAGAAACAAAGTGATTCCTCCAATGTTATTGGATTTGAACCAGGGTCTCTGGCACACCTCTCAGTGTCATTGTTGTGCAGAGCCTTTACCCACTGAGTCATTCCTTCTCCATGTACTTGTAGTGTCACCAGAGTATCCGTTACCTCCTACACCATCTTATTTGTCACCAGAGAACCCAGTGAGTATTTCTTAAGTGGGATATGTATATGCCCTTCATGTAGCTCATACCTGACCGCTCTGCCATCTTCTGTAGTTTGTGTCCAGCGTTGATGGTCCCCGCAGATCTCTCCCTTTATTCAGTTGTGAGAGTCCCAGATGATATCACTAATTAGTGCTGATCATGTGTTAGTCATTAACATGACATGGATATCTTCCCATGTGCATTTCACCAGTAGCATCAATTAGTGTTTGCTCTGTGTACAAACAGGAATTAAACGTTATTGTATAATTATATAGAGGTAAATAGTATTTAGATCAGTGCTGTGATAATAGCGGACAGCTGGCTGGGGTCAGACTACTAATCATACATCAAAGTATTAGTGCACATACATTCTGATGTTATTAATGGTACAGAGATAATAAGAGTAAGACATCGGGGGCGATTCAATTAAGAGCGATAGTTTCATAGTTGCCTCGTGTGTTCTTTTGCCCCATAGATTGTAGGCAGTTACGATACTGACCATGTGATACATGTGATACAATATTCTTAAAACTCATTTTTGTTCACATCCCTATTGTCACACAATCAGTACCCATCATCAACTTTTATTTATAGAGTGCAGCATATTCCGTAGCGCTTACAGTTAAGATCAATCATAGTAATAAAAAAATACTGGGTAATACAGACAGACAGAGAGGTAAGAGGGCCCTGCTCGCAAGCATACCGTCTATAGGACAATGGGAGTCAGATACATGAGGTCAAGTTCCACACATTACATACTGGTCCAGCTAGAATGCAGAGTTAAAGAGTGTCTAGTGGGCCATATGATCCAGTCACACCGAAAAATTGGTCAGGGGCTCAGAGGGTTGTAGTATTGGGTGAACTGTGTAAAGGGTGGTAATAGGGTAACCTAGGGAAGTTAAGAGGGTGGTTGAGGAATATTATAAGCTTGTCTGAAGAGGTGGGTTTTCAGTGAACGCTTTAAGGTGTGAAGACAAGAGGATAGTCTTATTGTGCAAGGGATGGAATTCCACAAAGTGGGTGCAGCCCGAAAAAAGTCCTGTAACCGAGAATGGGAGGATGTAATGAGAGTGGAAGAGAGACGCAAATATTGTGCCGAATGGAGGTGTCGAGTTAGAGAAATTTTGAGACAAGTGAGGAGATGTATGTAGGTGCAGTTTTGTTGATGACCTTGTATGTTAGTAGAAGTGTTTTATATTGGATTCGGTAAAAAAACAAGCAACCGATGTAGAGACTGACAGAGTGGCTCAGCAGAGGAAGAAAATTTTGCAAGGAAAATCAATCTAGCCGCTGCATTCAAAATAGATTGTAGGGGTTAGTGTATGTTCAGGGAAGACCAGTAAGGAGGGAATTGCAACAGACAAGGCGGAAGATGATGAGTGCATGACTTAAAGATTTTGCAGTGTTTTGTGTAAGATATTTGTGTATTTGTCAGGCGCTCTCCCCGCAGTTCTGTTGCGGCCAGGGATGAATGCCCGACTCCATGCGGCTGTAAGCTTCCTGTTGTTTAGCAACAGAACGCAGTTCTTCAGGCCGTCTGCATGCATACGCATCCTGTTGCTTAGCAGCTGTGACGTTCCTGCCTTTCTGTGGGCGTTCACTTCGCATCTGCCTATCCTGTGCATGCTTTCCCATGCACCAATCAGGAGCGCCCTGCCTCTATTTATACCTGACTCTGACACCTCTTGGGTGCCAGAGTATTAGGCTCATTCTTGATCTCCAGCGTTGTTCCTGTGTCTTGTTCCTAGTATCCTGGTGACCCGGCTTGTTTCTGACTTCCCTCTGGATCCAGATTTGGCTTTGACCCTGCTCTCCTGGTACACTCGGCTTCCCTGACTACTCTTTGGCTTCTGACTCGGTATTGCATCGTCCTCCTGGTTTTGACCTCAGCCTCCCTGACTATCCGCTGTTCACCTGTCTCGCTGGTGACTGTCTTGGAAAATCGCGAGCTGCGCACCCTTTGCAGCCAAGCCCATACCTCCTTGCGGAAGTCCCTGGTGAATACCAAGGGTGCGTTAGACTCCGCTCCTCCCTACTCAGTCACGTCAACACCAGTAGATGGCCTCCACCACACTTCCAATGTTACAGTATACTCTGGCATGGATGGACAAGGTGATCCCTCCTCCCGAGATTTGCTATTGTGCCTTGCACAGTGTGTGGAACAACAGGAGAATAGCCAGACTCAACTATTTGAGTGCATTCATGGAGTTGTCTCACGCCTGGACTCTATGCGGGTATTCCTCCCTTCTCAGGCAGCCACGGCATCATTTTCTGTTTCTGCTGCTCCGGTTTTTGCTTCCGGGAATTCTAGTTCCAGGGGTCTTCCTATTCCCACACCTGACAAATATGACAGAGATCCTAAGAAGTGCTGTGGTTTTTGAATCAGTGCTCAATTCATTTTGAACTTGCTCCTGAGAACTTTTCTTCTGAGAAAGCCAAAGTTGCCTTCATCATTGATCTCCTCACCGGTCTGGCTTTAGCCTGGGCATCCCCTCTATGGGAACGTGATGATATCTTACTCTCCAATTCCACTTCTTTCATCAAGGCCTTTCGCACTGTTTTTGATGAGCCTGGTAGGGTGTCATCTGCTGCTTCCAGTTTGTTGGCCCTACGTCAGGGGACCCTCTCCGCTGGTCAGTGTGCAGTCCAGTTCCGGATCCTCGCTTCTGAGCTGAGATGGAATGAAGAAGCCTTGGTTGCCATCTTCTGGCAAGGGTTGTCTGAAAGCATTAAGGACGACCTCGCTTCAAGGGATATGCCGACCATGTTAGGAGATTTGATCTCCCTGTGTGTGAAGGTGGACATCCGTCACTGGGAGCGTTCTAAGGAGAGGGAGAAATTTCGCCACTCCTCTCTTTCTGACTCCTGCGGTTTTACCCTCCAACAGGCCGCCGGAGGAACCTCTGCAGCTGGGTCTTTCCCGCCTCACACCCGGAGAGAGAGCCGGATCAATAATCATCTCTGTCTATACTGCAGTGAGGCTGGTCATGTTCTCTCTGCTTGCCCCAGACTTGGAGAACACTCTTCTCTAGACAATACCAGAGAGGCCGCTTTAGGATCCGAAATCTGCACTCCCTGTTCCCTTGTGAACCCCGAATTTTTGATGCCTATTACCCTCCTCTCCTCCCAGGGTTCTCACCATCTGTCTGCCTTCGTGGATTCCGGATCTGCCGGCAACTTCATCTCTTCCTTCCTGGCTAATGAACTCCATCTTCCTTTGTTTCCATTGCCGCAGCCTTTGGCCCTGATGGCTGTTGATGGCAATCGGGTCTCTAATGGCTCTATCTCATCAGTCACGGGGCCCATATGGTTGCAGGTAGGAGTCTGCCATTCAGAGTGGATCAAGTTCCTAGTGTTACCTCAATCAGTCAACTCTGTTATCTTGGGGTTACCTTGGTTAAAAAATCCATTTTCCCCAGTTTGATTGGCACCATGCTCAAGTTGTTTCTTGGGGGTATTTTTGTAATCAGCAATGTCTCATCCGCGTCATTCGGGCGAGACCTAACATTCCGCGTCTTTCCCTTGCTACCACCACCAGTCTACCCAAGCATTATTCTGCCTTCCTAGATGTGTTTAGCAAATCCGCCTCTGAGGTTTTACCTCCTCATCAGCCTTCTGATTGTCCCATTGACCTCATTCCTGGCAAGAAGATTCCTAGGGCCAGAATGTATCCGCTATCTCTTCCTGAGACTTAGGCCATGGCAGATTACATCACTGAGAACCTTCAGCGAGGATTTATCAGTAAGTCCTCCTCTCCTGCGGTGGCGGAATTCTTTTTCATCATAAAGAAGGACGGTACGCTTAGACCTTGCATTGACTATCGTCAATTTAATGCGATAACTATCAAGAATCACTATCCTCTCCCCCTGATCTCTGAACTATTAGACAGAATTTGTGGTGCTCAAATTTTTTCCAAGCTGGATCTCAGAGGAGCATATAATTTGGTTTGCATTCGACGGGGATGAATGGAAGACGTCATTCAATATACTTGTTGGTCATTACGAGTACCTCAGCCCCAGCTGTATTCCAGGAGTTTATTAATGAGATTTTTCGTGACCTGCTTTATCGATTTGTTGTCATTTACTTGGATGACATTCTCATCTTTTCCCAGGATATCTCTACCCATCGAAGCCATGTTTGTGAAGTCCTTTCTCATCTCTGCAAGAATCATCTCTTTTGCAAACTGAAGAAATGCCTCAGGTAGCGAGCATGCGGGGAGGGATTTATGGTCATTTTGTCAACAAAAATAGAAATGTCAGGTAGGTTACTGCTGTTGGTGGGTGGGAACATTATTAAATCTGTTTTTGAAAGATTGAGTTTGAATTGGCGAAAGGACATCCAAGATGTAATGGCAGAAAGACAGTCAGTAACGCGGGACAAAACAGATGGCGAGAGATCTGGAGAGGATAGATAAATTTGTTTATCATGTGCATAGAGATGATACTGAAATCCCAAGGAGGTTATTAGTTTTCCAAAAGAAGTGGTGTAGATCGAGAACAGCAGAGGTCCTAGTACTGAGCCTTGTGGTACACCACCCAATAAGGGGAGCGGAGGTGGATCCAGAGAAATTTTAACACTGGAAGAGCAATAAGATAGGTAGAATGAGAACCAGGATAGGACTGTGTCTTGAAGACTTAGGGATTGTAGCGTTTCTACAAGAATAGAGTGTTCAACAGTGTCAAATGCATCAAAGAAATTCAGGAGAATTAGTAGAGAGTAATGGCCTTTTTTTTTTTTCAGTGATCAAATCATTGACAACCGTAGTCAACACAATCTCTGTGGGGTGTTGCAAACGAAAGACTGACTGAAGAGGATCCAATAGGTTGTTTTCAGAAAGAAAGTGTTTGAAAACTTATAGGGGCAGATGGGACAGTAATTTGAGAGGGAGTTTGAGTCAGATTTTTGTTTTTTCAGAATAGGAGAAATCACTGCGAAGGAAAGTTACCAGTAGAGAGATTACAGATTTTAGTTAAATGTGGAATGAGCACAGAAGATGAATTTATCAATTTGTGAGGGTATAGGATCAAAAGGACAGGAGGCAGAGTAGGAAGATAAGAAGAGAGTAGATAATTCATCTTCATTTGTGGATTCAAATGAAGAGAGGGTTTCAGAAGGTGCTGTGAAGAAATTGAGCTGATTGCTAGTCGAGGGAGATTATACCATTTCTAGTCTGATCTTATCAATCTTGTCCTTGAAGTAGGAATCAAGATCCTGTCCACTGATAGTAGTTGGAGGGTTTGGATTCTGAGGGTTGAGAACAGATTTAAATGTGTTTAAAGAGGCGTTTTGGGTTAGAAGCCTGAGCATAGATGAGAGATTGGAAGTATTAGAGGTACAAGATTTACGCCAGTGACGTTCTGCTTTACGAGAAAGTTTTTGAAGATTTTATTTTAGTGTGCCACGGCTGATATCGAAGTCGACGTGGAGTATGAAGAGTCGCTGGAGCCACTTGATCACGGTCTGTTGCTATGGTTTGCTGAAAATGAGGTACTAGTCTGCCATATCAGGGGAGGAAAATGTAGAAATTCGGGAGAGAGGTGGAAAACTGTTGACGATTATTAGAGCTATGATTTCTGCAGGTATGAGGAGGCTTGGTAGAGTTTGACAGCAGAGAGGTTAAAGTAGTGGGGGTGAGTGTGTAGATGATAAGGTGTTGATCCGAGAGGGGGTAAGGCGTGTTAAGGAAATCAGAAACTGTGCATAATCTAGAGAAAAAAAAATAATGGCAGGGACCATGCCGGTGAGTAGAGGATTCAATCCACGCAGATAGGCCAAGGGAGGAGGTTAGAGAGAGTAGTTTTGAAGAAGCATTGGAACGTGGTTTAGCAATGGGGATGTTAAAATCACCCATGACGATGGTGGGGATGTTAGAAGATAAGAAGTGAGGGAGCAATGCAGAGAAATATTCAAGAAATTGTTAGTGTGATCAATGGGGTGATAGATCACAGCCACACGCATAGAGAATGGATTAAAAATCAGAATAGCATGTACTTCAAAAGATGTGAACATAAGTGATGGAACATTTGGCAAATCTTTGAATGTGCAATGTGAGGAGAGAGGTAATCCAACCGCACCTCCTTGTCTGCCTCCAGGTCTGGGGGTGTGGGTGAGATGGAGACCACCATGTGAAGGGGCTGCAGGTGAGGCAGTGTCTGATTGCATGAGCCATGTTTCTGTTATTGCCAGAAGGTTGGGGTTGTTTGAGGAGGAAGAGATCGTGTACGGAGGTAAGTTTGTTACAAGAAGAGCGCGCATTCCATAGGGACATTTAAAGGACGTTGGAAGAGAGAGGGGAGACAGGTGATGTGTTTGAGGTTATCTGGGTTACGGTAGTGCTCTGATATGTGTATGGTAGAAGTGCGACAATGGACAACTCGCTCCTAATTGAATCGCTGACTTCAAAGGATAAAAACAGAAGTCTTCAAGATGAAATCTCTCAGCCCAGACTATGCAGCATCGGGATCAAGAAGGGAGCTGAGCCCTCCTCACCCTGACAGTGCCTGATTGCACCACCACCCCCCATGTCACTGCAAGCAATGTTATCAGGTGTGAAACTCTGCAGTCTGTTACACGTGCTGCTGTGGGAATCAGCCTGGATCACCCTGTGCCAACCTGTGTGTAGAATCTATATATAAAGGGCAGTATAGCCTCATGTACAAAGTACCATCTTTGTACTTCTGCAGTGTATTATTATTATTATTATTATTATTATTATTATCGTTTATTTGTAAGGCGCCACAAGGTTTCCGCAGCGCCGTACATGGTACAAACAGTAGACTATACAGGGTAAGACAGTACAGAACAATAAACACAAAGTACCAGTACTTCAGAAACTCCAGGCAGGCAGATACAGTAGAGACGGAGTGGAAGAACAGGTATGGAGACAGGAGGGAAGATGGGCCCTGCTCATACGAGCTTACATCCTAAGGGAGGGTAAACACAATCAGGTACATAAGGGAGCCAGTGAAGGGGGCAGGGGAGAACCAGAAGAGGTGAGAGGTTAAGTGGATGGTTGGTAGGCCTTAAGGAACAGGTGAGTTTCAAGAGCCCGCTTGAAGGAGCAGAGATTGGGTGAGAGACGAATGGAGCGAGGGAGGTCGTTCCAGTGAAGGGGGGCAGCACGGGAGAAGTCTTGGATTCTAGAGTGGGAAGAGGTGATCAGAGTGGAGGAGAGGCGGCGATCATTGGCTGAGCGCAGGGAGCGGGCGGGAGTGTGAATGGAGAGGAGGTTAGAGATGTAAGGGGCAGTAGACTGAGAGAGAGCCTTGTAAGTGGTGGTGAGGAGTTTGAAAAGGATTCTGTAGGGGAAGGGGAGCCAGTGTAAGGAAAGACAGAGAGGGGAGGCAGAGGAGGAGCGGCGTGAGAGGAAGATGAGTCTCGTAGCCGCATTGAGTATAGAGCGGAGGGGGGCAAGGCGGGAGCAGGGGAGGCCAGTAAGGAGGAGGTTGCAGTAGTCGAGACGGGAGATGATGAGAGCATGGATGATAGTTTTGGTGGCATCTTGAGAGAGGAAGGGACGGATGCGGGCAATGTTACGGAGTTGGAAGCGACAGGCTTGGGCAAGGGATTGAATGTGGGGGGCAAAAGAGAGAGAGGAGTCGAGAGTGACACCTAGGCAGCGGAGTTGGGTGACAGAGGAGATAGTGGAGTTGTTAACAATGATAGAGAGTGTGGCAGTGAATCATCCCTACCCCAGTGGGGTGTGTAACAGTCCTTGTAAGTACTTTAAGAGCAATTAAACACCATTCTGTTTGCAACAACCTGTCTGATGCATATCACCTGCTGTAATCCTGTGACCTACAGATAAGTGCTCTAATCCGTTCCCCAACTGTCCTGTGTTGAACCCAGAGCCCTGAGTCAACACTCTGCCCGTTACCCAGCAGTCCTGATCTAGTAAGTAAGCAGTTAGGAGGAACCAGCCATAGTCATCAACAAAGAGGTGCCGCAGCAGCTGCACCAAACGCTCAGACGTTCCTGGTGCCTACTACTAGTGCGCAGTTGGCTCTCACAGTCGGTGAGTGTCTGGTGACCGGTGGGTACAGCCGGCAGTAACCCACCAGTACAGGTCACACAGTGACGCTGAGTCCTGGAATCTCCTGGCTTATAACTTAATGGTGATTGGAGTAGTGTGTGGGGGTCATTGTTTATGAGGATGTTCAGATTTTTTGAGATAAAGTAATTTTCATGGTCGCCCTGGTGTAGCGGAAAGCAGCCCTGACCGCCTGGTGTTGGACTGATTCGAGATTTATTCTTTTTTGGAGGGGTGTGATGCCAATATTTAAAAATTAACATTATTATTTAGGAAAACAAAATGTTACAGTAATTGTCATTAGTATATAAAGTAAATGACCTCACACCCAAAATGTAGTTAATCAACTGTTTAGTGCAATACATCAGATCATGTATGTACCTGACCCCTTTTAACCAAAACTAACCCCATGAGGACCATCCCCCCCAATCAATATATATATTATAGTGATGTGCTAACAAGAGGCCCCCACTCTACCTTTTCAGTATTATTCGAGTTCATCTCCAACGCCAAATCCATACTGCACATTTAGCACAGTGTTTTCCAGTCAAGCTTAGTAGAGGCCATAGATAACTGTCTGATTCAAAGCGGAACGCAACTTGCAGACAACTTGTGGTTTATAAAACCTGGAACCTGAGTGTAGTTCCGACCATGTTCTAATCCAAGTGGATCTCAAGATACGTTTTGATTTGAATCTGGGTATAAGTGCGCTCTGCCTAAATGTTACTTGTCGTATGTAGACAGAACAGACTGCAGTATACGCACCAGTATACATTCAGGTCCATAAATATTGGGACATCGACATAATTCTCATATTTTGGGCTCTATACACCACCACAATGGATTTGAAATGAAACAAACAAGATGTGTTTTAACTGCAGACTTTCAGCTTTAATTTGAGGGAATTTATATCCAAATCAGGTGAACAGTGTAGGAATTACAACGGTTTCTATATGTGCCTCCCACTTTTTATGTTTGTTTCATTTCAAATCCATTGTGGTGGTGTATAGAGCCCAAAATATGAGAATTGTGTCGATGTCCCAATATTTATGGACCTGACTGTATGTGCAATATAAGGTCACAGCAGAGCGCATAGAAAACAATTTATATTGTAAAATAAATGAACAACTCTAAACATTAAAAAAACATATAGTTGGTTAAAGATGCTTTTAATGCGCACTGTACATACAATGCGTGTTTATGGTCTATCTTACTTACATACACATGTTCTGTGCTATCAAGTGACATTTCCAAACATAGACTATGCCGTGTCAGTCATCACCAGTGTTGGACTGGCCTGGCGGGGTCCCGGGAAAATACCCTGAAGGCCCCACTGTCCGATGACCCCACCCCTTTCTCTGGGGGGGCAGGGCCAGAATGCGATCACCAGGGGCCCCACGGAGAGAGGTCAGTGTAGGACCAGCCTGTGCTGCTGGTAAAGCAGAGGAGCTCCTCACTGTCTCCCATCACCCCCTCTGGTATGCTCTGATTGGCTGACACAGTCACTCAGCCAATCAGAGCAGACACGCCCCTACCCACACTGCCATGGAGGAAGCAAAGCAGGAAAGGTAACTTATGTGTATGTATGTATGTATGTGTGTGTGTGTGTGTGTGTGTGAGAGAGAATGTGTGTCAGTGTGTGTGATAAATATATTAGTGTGTGTTTGTGTGTGGCTGTGTGTATGAGAGAGGTGGGGTGAGTCAGTGTGTATGATAATGTATTAGTGTATGTGCTTCCGTGTGTATGAGAAATTAATTTGTGTGTGTGTGGGCAATGGAGCTTGTGGCAATGTAATCGGGGTGAGGACAGGGGGGCTTGTTATAAATGAAATTGGGGGTGAGGGCAGGGGGGCTTGTGGTAATATAATGTGGGTGTGAGATAGATGGTTATTGCTAATGCAATTTTATTTGTGGGCTGATGGGGGGGTCAATTTAATTTAATAATGGGGCCTATTAATTGAAGATGAGGTGGCCGGATCTTTAATGCTGGGGTGGTTTGGAGCTATTAATTGAATATGGGGCTAAGTTTTGGCAGGAGGGCTATTTATTAAATGTGTATTATTTAATGCCAGGGATGGTTGTGGGAAATGGTTATATTTATTAAACTTAAATGCTATTTATTGCTAGTCCCGTTTGGATGTAGGGAAATAGGTTTATTTATTAAATGCAGATAGTATTATTTTAATGTCGGGGCTGGTTGGAGGGAAATAGATCTATTTATCAAAAGTGAATACCATTATTTTAATGTGGGGGCTGGAGGGAGGCCTAATTATTAAACGAGTGTACTATTGATTTAACGCCGGGGCTGGAATGGAGTTTTCTAAATGTCATGTACCCATTTTTTTTTCCAGATAGGACTCTCAACATTGCAGGATCCAGACAAGCAACAACTAAGCTAAAGACACCAGCATCCACAGGTCAGGAAAGCGACAAGAAAAGGACACACATACTCAGGTATATATAGTAGGCGCACACACATACTGGGCCCCACCTAACATTTATTTGGCCAGTCTACATTATGTTACTTTAAACTTTTTTTCCAGGGCCACTTTAAGTTACAATCTGTCCCTGCCCTTTTCTATGTAGGTGGGGCCCACCCAAGTCCAAAATTTGCGAAGCGCAAGTCACCTGCACCTTCAAGAATTGCACACGTCATGATGTTGTGATGCTGGCAGCGTACAGGAGCTGCGAGGACCCTGCCCAGCCGACCACAGAGAGGAGATGAGGCACAGGTA
Source organism: Mixophyes fleayi (assembly GCF_038048845.1). Lineage (NCBI taxonomy): Eukaryota > Metazoa > Chordata > Amphibia > Anura > Limnodynastidae > Mixophyes > Mixophyes fleayi. The sequence continues at coordinate 8,203,466 of NC_134403.1, forward strand.
AGTCACATTTATTTTATTTTATTGTAAAAAAAATGTTTTGCTTCATTTTTTTCAAACTTGACAATGTTCCCTGGGGGGGAGGGGGGTAGCCTGTTCTTGGCATAATATGAATTGGGGGCAATACTCTGTGGCATAATCTTGTTTGGGAGCAGTACTCTGTGGCATACTATGATTTGGAGACATTATTGTGTGGCATAATATGATTTGTGGCATACATTGATCTGGGGCATTACTGTGTGGCATAATATGATTTGGGGACACTACTGTATGGCATAATATGAACGTGTATTTGTTGGTTCCATTATTATTAATAATATATATATAATATAAAATATCTCTATCTAAATCCAACCCCTGATCTGCAACAAAGGTAATTCCCATGAAGCCAAGGTTGGGGGTGGCACAGTATATTCTTCTCACTAATGGTAGTAATAGTAGGCGGATACACAGGTGAACTGTAACTACTCTCAGACAAGGTGCCCTCTGCTTCTATATGTGTTTTGTGTGTGTTTTACATTTTTGTCTTTCTTTGAAATATTCTTTTTTCATATTTGTCTGTTCCATTATAACAATTACACACCTTCCACTACGTATGTAGTGCTTTTAGGGCACTGTCCCTGAAACTCAGGACTTCTGCCTTCCGGCAGATATGTCACACTGAGCAGGCAGCGTACACTTCTGTTGATGGTGTAACAATGCAAGTGTTTTGCTGTAGGGGAGTGGCCTAGTGCTTTTCACACTCACACGCACCCTTTAAACGTGAGAGCTATTGATTTAACATTGTGACTGGTTGGGGAAGGGGTCTAGAGTGTACATATCCCTTTTTCAAAACAGGACCCCAACATTCCAGGGTCCAGACAGCAACTTAGCTTAAGATATCGGCAGCAGCAGGTAGTGAATGCTGCAAGAACAGGTAGGAGAGAGCAGGACAGTCTGCCAACTGTTCTGATTCTAGTGGGGCAAGACTTTGTCTCGATATAAGGGGTGGGGCCTAGACTATGCAGTCTTTATATACACTGCATTCTTTATATACTACACTATGCCAATAATGCCCTTCATGGACTGACCACTCCCCCTCTAGTGTCTGGTCTCGCCTCTATGGGGCCTGGCCACACCCCCTCTGGTGGGCCCCTACCATTGCAGTCCCCATGTGGGCCCATCATGGCCCAGTCCGACACTGGTCATCACTATCAGTTGGAACTTACACCTGTCCTGTAGCTGCTGCAAATGATACGGCTGAAACAAGCGCACTCACGAGAAACCCAGGACTGGAATCAGCCGCATCTGCACAGCCTCGGAATGTACTTACTGTACTGAGCCTAAATCCATCCTCCCCTTCACACCCTGTCCTTCAAGCTGTAGGCAGTAGTGTCATTGGCTTTCCTACAGTAATTACATGCATTGTGTTCATCAGCGCAAGGTCTGTTACTGAGCATGTGCAGAGCTATTTCACACAAGGAACACTACGTAAACAGAACTTGCCAACTTACCATGGTATGCATAGTATCTTGCTGAACTTGTTATAGTATGCTGGTGTAATAGGTGTTACACTGTGTTATAGGTAAGGTGTATGTAATCCTCAACTACTAGAAACGCTTCTCAAGATGTTCCACTTTAGCAGCCCCCTTTCCGAGGAATTAGATACAGTCCGCAGTACTCAGTTGCACCCAGAACTCGCAGTAGTAGGAGTTGTTCATGTACAATTGACCGGTAGAGTGGACAGAACATGGTAAGAGGTAGTGTGCAATCTTCATAGATTCGTAAAGTAAACTGAGAATCAAACTGGCACTTGCCCAGTGGAGTAGAAAGCACACGGTAGCAGGTAGTGAGTAATCAGGAAATTATTGACAGAACTCAGAGGCAGAGGTTAGCACGGATTGAACTGGCACTTGCCTGGCAAATTGGAAAGTACGCAGTAGTAACAGGAAGTGAGCAACTAGATGGTGTAATGTTGCAAACTGATAATCTGACAGGCAGGGGTTAACACGGTTTCAAGTGATGAAACCGCCTTTCAAATGGGTGGAGAAATGCGTCAGTGAGCCGCAAATGAACTCGGACACACCATCTTTCACTATTTTATGTGTATAGATTGTCATGCTCCGGTCCCACTTGCGGACACCTGTGTCTTTACCTCCTCCTCACAGGCAGTAATGTCGCCATATCCTGGCATCAGTCTCTTAGCAGGAACCATCTTGCAGTCTGGTCTGTGCATATGCAGAATCGCAGTCCTCCTTGAAAACCTCCTCTATTCCCTCATTGGCCGCGGGATCGTGGCGCACTGTTTAAGCCTCCCGTGTCCATCTGCCTATTGCCTGCTCTTCAAGCTCACTTCTTGTAGCTCTAGGATCTGGCTCCTGTCTTCCTGTGTGGCCTGCGGGGTGTGGTATCAGCCTGCTCTCCTTCAGCATCGAATCCCGCTGTTCCAGTGACTCCTCTACCACTACCTGAGTTACCTGTATTGTGTCAGCTTCAGTTCTCTCACTCCGCTGCCTCTCAGAGCTACCGCTGTTCCCGTGACTCCTCTGCAGCTGTCTCGAGTTACCTCTGTGGTATCAGCCAGCTCTCCTTCAGCATTGAACCCTGGTGTTCCAGTGACTCCTCTACCACTACCTGAGTTACCTGTATCGTGTCAGCTTCGGTTCTCTCACTCCGCTGCCTCTCAGAGCTACCGCTGTTCGTGACTCCTCTGCAGCCATCCAGAGTTACCTCTGTGGTATCAGTCTACTCTCCTCCAGCATCTAACCCCGCTGTTCCAGTGACTCCTCTACCACTACCTGAGTTACCTGTATCGTGTCAGCTTCGGTTCTCCCACTCCGCTGCCTCTCAGAGCTACCGCTGTTCCGTGACTCCTCTGCAGCTATCTCGAGTTACCTCTGTGGTATCAGCCAGCTCTCCTTCAGCATCTAACCCCGCTGTTCCAGTGACTCCTCTGCAGCCGTCCCCAGTTACCTGTGTGGTATCAGCCAGCTCTCCTTCAGCATCTAACCCCGCTGTTCCAGTGACTCTCCTACCACTACCTGAGTTACCTGTATTGTGTCAGCTTCAGTTCTCTCACTCCGCTGCCTCTCAGAGCTACCGCTGTCCCGTGACTCCTCTGCAGCCGTCCCAAGTTACCTGTGTGGTATCAGCCAGCTCTCCTCCAGCATTGAACCCCGCTGTTCCAGTGACTCCTCTACCACTACCTGAGTTACTTGTATTGTGTCAGCTTCGGTTCTCTCACTCCGCTGCCTCTCAGAGCTACCGCTGTTCCGTGACTCCTCTGCAGCCGTCCCCAGTTACCTGTGTGGTATCAGCCAGCTCTCATCCAGCATTGAACCCCGCTGTTCCAGTGACTCCTCTACCACTACCTGAGTTACCTGTATCGCGTCCGCTTCGGTTCTCTCACTCCGCTGCCTCTCAGAGCTACCGCTGTTCCGTGACTCCTCTGCAGCCGTCCCCAGTTACCTGTGTGGTATCAGCCAGCTCTCCTTCAGCATCGAACCACTGCTGTTCCAGTGACTCCTCTACCACTACCTGAGTTACCTGTATCGTGTCCGCTTCGGTTCTCTCACTCCGCTGCCTCTCAGAGCTACCGCTGTTCCCCTGACTCCTCTGCAGCCGTCCCCAGTTACCTGTGTGGTATCAGCCAGCTCTCATCCAGCATTGAACCCCGCTGTTCCAGTGACTCCTCTACCACTACCTGAGTTACCTGTATCGCGTCCGCTTCGGTTCTCTCACTCCGCTGCCTCTCAGAGCTACCGCTGTTCCCCTGACTCCTCTGCAGCCGTCCCCAGTTACCTGTGTGGTATCAGCCAGCTCTCATCCAGCATTGAACCCCGCTGTTCCAGTGACTCCTCTACCACTACCTGAGTTACCTGTATCGCGTCCGCTTCGGTTCTCTCACTCCGCTGCCTCTCAGAGCTACCGCTGTTCCCCTGACTCCTCTGCAGCTGTCCCGAGTTACCTCTGTGGTATCAGCCAGCTCTCATCCAGCATTGAACCACTGCTGTTCCAGTGACTCTCCTACCTCCTTCTGGCTCCTCCTCACCTCTCTGCTGTATACTCTCTCGCGGGGGCGCAACCTGCGGAATAGGTGCTGCTAAGTCCATACTCCCTTACGGGGATCCTGGTGAAAACCACCTACCCGTTAGACCTTGCGCCTGTGAGAGAGCTCTGTCATATTCAGCCGGGGGAGTCCGGGGATCCGTAGTTCTGCTGAGACAACCGTGACATACATGTTTTTGTAGCTACAAAAGGAGTTTGGGGACTCCGAACTTATTGGCACAACGATTATATAGCTACGTAACTCTAAAGCAGATCCATTGGAGGACTCCCTACAGGAGACCAGGAACTAATACTAGTCCCTGTAAGGTATAAAAATCAGTTGGTTGTTAAGAAGACCCTTTTCTGCACTGAATAGCGCTAGAGCTCCATATGTGAAACACTTCATCCCAACTGTGACATTGTATTTATATACCTGGGACTCAGTGCTGGACATTCCTTGCATTACTATTAGGATTTGGGAATTTATGGCTGAAAATTTAGTGCCTTATATGTGATCATATGTGATCTGTGGTGTTATCCTAACAGCTCCTTCAGCGTGATTATTTTTATATATTTTACTTATTTTAATAAACAAACTATTTTTAAGCAACACCAGCGCTGCCATTTATGTTTATTTCTATGATCTGGCACTTGCCTGGTGAAGTGGACAGCACACGGTAGCAGGTAGTGAGCAACCAGATGGTGAAGTGTTGCAAACTGACAATCCAACAGGCAAAGGTTAATGGAAATAACAGGGGTGAATTTCTGATATAATAAGCTACATTGAAGGGTAGTTTTTGGCATTTAGTAAACTGGTGCTAGGAGGAATCTACTGCTCCCCCGTCCCCCCTGAGTATCACCCCCATCACCAGAGAAAGGTATAACATATTCCTGTAGCTATCAGATGGAGACACGGGCAGCTTGTAAATATCCAGTGGATTATACAGTAGGTGACATAAGACATATTATTATATTACTCTTGAGGAATGAGAGCCTGTGATCTCCTGGACACATGATAGTAGGTGCTATACCCCCCAGACCACTTTATTTTTATCTTACAGAAAGGGGTATATTTATATATTTACTAAACTGCGAGTTTGAAAAAGTAGAGATGTTGCCTATAGCAACCAATCAGATTCTAGCTGTCATTGTGTAGAATGTACCAAATAAATGATAACTAGAATCTGATTGGTTGCTATGGGCAGCACTTGCACTTTTTCAAACCCACAGTTTAGTAAATATAGTGACAGTGCAGTTCCAGTGCAGTAAAACTTAGAGCAGTGCACACTCCAGATGGAAGTAGAATGTACATATAATATACCCTGGTGCTGTAAAGCAAAGTGGATGTGTGAGAAAGCCACATCGGCTCAGTCAGAATTACAGGGAGGCTCCAAGGTTTCAATGGGGGATTCTTATACAATACTATATAACATTCTCGCTGCACAAATCCCATTTATTGTGCACCTGTGAGGATTCACAACACTAGTTCCAGATGACATCTGTCAGAAAACAATTACTGTGAGGATTCACAACACTAGCTCCAGGTGACAGCTGTCATATAACTATTCACAATGCCAGCTACAAACATCTCTCAAATCTCTCACTCTGCTAAGAACAGCAATCTAGCTAATCTTCTCACCTGGGCTACTGCCCAGATTTCCTTACTCTGCAATCAGCACTTCAGTGAAAAGGGCATGTCAATCAGAAATATGTATCTCACCGGTTTGTATCCTTTACAAAGTCCCTCAGTTCTGTGATGATGTCACTATGTATACAGATAACACTTAGTGAGGTCTTCATTCATTGGTCCAGGGTTATTGATATTCCGGGTTGCCTGCGGGTCATAGGTCAGTTCATTTGATCCATCAAAGGGTGAGGGGCAACTTCCCCCAACTGTTGTCTACGTGTCTTCCCTCCTAATAACCAATTCAAACTGACCCACACAAAAAGTACTTTTGAGTATTATTCTCATATTGCGCATATCTTGCGACCGCTAGATGCGATCGCTACTCTGTCCAAACCGGGTTAATGCTGGTGAAATAAGCTTTAATACCTTTTACAAGACCTGCACCATAAATACCTTTACTATAGTATTATCTATGCATCCATAAACAATCTAATACATTACACTAATAAATAAATGTGGATTGGAACCTTAATAAATGTGTATTATTTACAAGTGTAAGTGCGAATGTAAATGTGTGTTATGAATCCGTGCGATTGCGTCACAACATGTGGCGTATTAATCGCAATCACATGAAACAACAATATTAATCAATTTGGTTTACTTCATCCAATTATTTCCCTTCCACAGTTCCACCCTTTGAGAGTACACCTAACACTCTCACCCTAAAAAATTTATTATGACATTATTATTATTATTATGACATTATTATTTTATTATGGTTGTATGACACGGCCAAGATGGTGTTTTTGATGCAGGCCATTCATCTCACCTTCCTGTTATACCAGTGTGTCTCCCCATATAATCCCTTCTATGTGTGATGTCTAAATCTGCATTTTCTGAACTGAATACACCTGAAATATTGGATATTTGGTATTTAGATAATGACCCCCCCATATGATATCTGCTTCGTCCCTTTGCGGAAAGGCAGCTTTAAATAAAACAAGAAAGTTTAAGGGGTTCTCACTCGCTTGTATCTCTGGATTGGGGACAGAGATGAGACACATTACACAAAGTGTAAGGCCTCATACTCACAGCACAAGGGGAATTGTCCCCAGCAGCTCTGTCCTCCTGCAGTCAGACATGGAGGCTCAGGTAGACTTGGACATAAATCCGTTTCCTTAGCGTAAAATACACCTTTTTGTAATGCACATGTGTACTGAGGAAGCATCGGCATATACCTGTATGCGGGTCTGACCGCTGCTTTCACTTAGGCTGAATGGAGGGAAGCAGCAGGCAAGAGTAGGCCGAGTGCACTAAGCGCCGTGTTAATGTAATTGTGACTCACGAGGTGGTCACATCCGCACATACGTGTGTAAGAAGGCGGATCTCGACCCCTGATGCACTGTGATGATGATGATCAGTGTGACTCACGAGGTGGTCACATCCGCACATACGTGTGTAAGAGTGCGGATCTCGACCCCTGACGCACTGTGATGATGATGATCAGTGTGACTCACGAGGTGGTCACATCCGCACATACGTGTGTAAGAAGGGGGATCTCGATCCCTGACTCACTGTGATGATGATGATCAGTGTGACTCACGAGGTGGTCACATCCGCACATACGTGTGTAAGAGGGCGGATCTCGACCCCTGATGCACTGTGATGATGATGATCAGTGTGACTCACGAGGTGGTCACATACGTGTGTAAGAAGGGGGATCTCGACCCCTGAAGCACAGTGATGAAGATGATCAGTGTGATGAAACGGGCCTCACTGGACTGAGGATGTTTTATTCATCACCCGTTTCTCACAGTTTAATGTACTTTTTAATCCTTGGCCCACTCTAAGTATATACACCAGAGCATTGTTGTATTATGTATATTATTATTTCATGTTATTAGGTACATTTTGCCCTTGCTATTACCTGCAATATTGTATGTGTTAGAAATATAAAGAATATTGCAAAACTGTGTGAAAATAACATCACAGCAGAAGCCAGTTTGCTTGTGTTAGGTAAGGTAATTACCATTTGTCTCAAATGTCCATTGTTATGAGGTACAGCTTAGATCTGGGCTGTCAAACAATGTCTGAGTGACTGATAGCTGGCAGCCCAAGTTACTTATCTAGGTTAACAGGTAATCTGAGAAGTAATTAGGTCAGATGATGAGCAATGTCATTGTCTCCACAGTATTATACTGGCTGTAATAGCATTGGAAAATGTATTAATATGTATCAATATAAATGTTATTTTATCAAAATGTATCTCAAACTTCGATTGTATAATTCTGCAGATACAATGTGTCAAATGTATTGATGTGTCACGCAAGGGTGAAGTGTCATGTTATTCCCTGATGTAATATTGTAACCCTTTGTTAAGTGTATCCAGCCAAATAGCTAATTCAGTCAATCCATTCCATTGTATAATCAAGGTAACATTGACAGTATGTGTATCAGTTAGTGTCCACTGATAGACAGTATGGCATAGGAGATCAATCCTCCGCAAGGGTCTGTGTGTTGCTGGGGACTGGCTGGGCTTGCCTTGCCACTGTTCCCTTTCTTTCTCCCAAATGCGCCCTCTGAATGCAGTAGGAGAGGCTCTGCTGCCACCACTAGGCTCCTTCACTGGCGCCTAGGACCACTTCCTTCTGGGTAACTCACCCTGTTAGTGTACCCCCTTGCTGGTACCCCTCACCCCTTCCTTTAGGTCAGTGTTGCTGTGGATGGCTCCCCCTGGCCTTTCACACTGGCCAGAGATACAGGTAGCGGGCTGAGCGTTGGTACTGGATGCAGGGTCCAAACCTCAGAACAGCTGGATAATGGATTAAATTGGTCTAATCTGTAGGTCACAGGAATTACAGCACAGGTAAGTAGGCATCAAAGCAGGACCTTGAAACAGCAATGTTTTATTAGCTCATGTAGTCCTAAAAAGGACAATTACACGCCAATCTGTGGTACTAGCGATCTTTCCAGAATTACAGACGGTATAATAATATATTACATGGTCAAACAGTCCTCCTTTTATACAGATGTACACAGATACCCTAGCAGGATGCAATCCAGCCTCCTGCCCCTCTAACCAATCCAGGTGCTTCATGCAGTCTGCACATAAATTAGCTTGGAGCGGTTAACATCTTTTTACATAGCTGCTAGTGGCACCACAACATCTGAAATATTGCACCAAATCTCAGGGTGTAAAATCCTCTACACTTGGAGTTAATGCAGTTTTATACTTTTAACAAAATTTATACCAATCTACGATTTCCTGAAATGTCCTGGTTGCATTGTTTAGGGGTTCCCTCTTTAACAAGGCAGGATAACAGGTAATGACTCCCTGCTGTGTATTCAAGTGTTGGTCACTCACAGATGAAAAATATCTATTTAACCTAATTGGGGTTTCCTCTAGCAAAGTTACAAAACCTAATCAGGACATACTGTCTCAGAAGTTACAAATCAATACCTCACATATACAGAAATACAACACAATATAATAAAATTAGCACATTTGCAATGATATACAGAGGAACACTGCACCCGTAATTAACATAAATATCTACAATAAGTTATTTCTATGTGATGCAGCCACAGGGGAGGATTTGACCCTACTCTCTGTGTATACAGCCAAGAATATAAGGAGAGCAGAATGCCAATAGATTCAGTCTAGCTTGGAGGATCCTGGTGTACAAGACATCAGCAAAAAGAACTCTGGGCAGACATTGTAGTGCCGCTGGAGGAAACCCTACCAGGACAGGGTCTGTGTGAGCCAGTATCCCAGGCTGGGTGCAGGGCCGGATTTACCGCTAGGCAACCTAGGCACCTGCCTAGGGCCTAGCGGCTCTGGGGGGGCACTGCTTGGGGGGACAGGAGCAATTTAAAAAAAAAAAATCAAAAAAATTCGGCCCCTCCCCCGACTCGCGGCACACCCCACCCCCACCCCGCGACTCGTGTGGGGTGGGGGGGGGGGTTGCCGCGAGTCGGGGGAGTGGGGCTCGGGTGCCGCGAATCGGGTCCCGGCAGCCTCTTCTCCTCTCAGTGATAGAGAGAGGAGGAGAGGCTGCAGGGACCCGACGAGCGATCACGTGACTCTTTTTTTTTTAAATCTGTTTGGACTGACCGAGGAGGAGCAGCGCGCCAGAGAAGAAAGGCAATAGAAAGGTAAGTAAAACAACGGAGGGACAGAGGTGGTGATGGTGATTGGCACAGAGGTGGTGATGGTGAAGGGCACAGAGGTGGTAATGGTGAAGGGGCACAGAAGTGGTGATGGTGAAGGGGCACAGAGGTGGTGATGGTGAAGAGGCACAGAGGTGGTGATGGTGAAGAGGCACAGAGGTGGTGATGGGCACAGAAGTGGTGATGGTGAAGGGCACAGAGGTGGTGATGGTGAAGAGGCACAGAGGTGGTGATGGTGATTGGCACAGAAGTGGTGATGGTGAAGGGCACAGAGGTGGTGATGGTGAAGAGGCACAGAGGTGGTGATGGTGATTGGCACAGAATTGGTGATGGTGAAGGGCACAGAGGTGGTGATGGGCACATAGGTGGTGATGGTGAAGGGCACAGAGGTGGTGATGGTGATGATGGTGAAGAGGCACAGAAGTGGTGATGGTGAAGGGCACAGAGGTGGTGATGGTGATTGGCACAGAGGTGGTGATGGTGATTGGCACAGAGGTGGTGATGGTGATTGGCACAGAGGTGGTGATGGTGATGGGCACAGAGGTGATGGTGAAAGGGCACATGTGATATTGTGAAGGGGCAAAAGTGACAATGAAGGGGCACAGTGTGATGATAGAGGGACAAAAGTGACAAGAGCACATACTTGGATTTATGCGTATTATTTTTGCAAACAACTTAAGTAAGTATTTCTGCCCTTACTTCAATATTTATTAAGTTGTTTTGACCCAACTACTTAAAAAAACGGGACTGCTTGGTAATTATTTAGGGGTGCCTTTTTCTGCAGCAGGGTGGCCTTGCTCTTTTCACATGTTAGGTACGCCCCCAAAGATGCAAGCCACGCCCTCACCTCCTTTGGCGGCACATGCTTTTATATCTACGTAACTATAGGGGTATATGGTAGGCTGCAAAAATATAGTGCTATGGATTGTTTCAGGGAGGGGGCCCAAAAACAGTATCCTGCCTAGGGCCCTATGAGGTCTAAATCCGGCTCTGGCTGGGTGACATGGTAACTGTCTAGCTAAATCGTAGTGGTAATACTGCAGGAGGATATGATTCTGAAAGAGACTGAGACTATTACTTTGTAGTGCTGTCTGCAAGAGGCTGCTGGAGGGTACACGCTACCATTTACCCTGTACCTTGTGAACGTCTTATGATGTCCTGCTGTCGATATAAAGCCTTATTTATATATTCTGATACGCCCGAGTGAGTTGAATCCCACCGAGTGTCACCACCATCCCAGCTATGAGTGGTTTCCTCACTATCAGCATGAACCAGTTAAAATAAAAATAAATGTGTGCCCCCACTTCCCCTCCCCCAAAATTGAACCAAGCATCAGGTAATAATGTTTTAAAGCTAAACAACTGCATATTAACCTATGGTACTGCTGGTCTCAGACCACCCGCTGGGAGCTGTAGTGCTTCATAGGAAAATACTTAAAAAAAGAGAAAAACAATTCCTCCACGGTAGAACAAGCCTCTCATTCTTCTCATTCCCCCACAATGACCGGGGGACCCAAGGCTGCAGGATCCCCTCATACTGTGTCCAGTCTGTCATAGCCTGGTGCCGCTCGCTGCTACTCCCACTGCATTAGCGGTAACCAGCCCAGGCTCTAGTATGAGGCCCATTGGTCTTTCCTTGCTCCAGGTGTCTGACCCTTGTATTGCTCAAGAAGACCTTTATTAGTGTTATCTTATAAACCATATGAACTGTCCTGGTATCGACTTAACTATATGCAGCGTCACCTGTTGTATAAATATGGCTCAGCCTATGAGGAGGTTCTTACAGTCTGACACAGTCTGAGGTCTGGTTAGAAGCCTCGGACCTTTACAAAACATATTTAAATAATGGTTGAAGCTGGGCTCGTGTACCGACCCACTGTACTTAATAGACAGATTTCTGCACAGACAGCACATAGCTAAATCTACAGGCAGAGGAGAAAAACTAGAAACACAGATCACTGCCGCCAACAAGCTCATTGCAATCATCTCCTGAATTACTCTGTGCTGTGACCATCACAATGATCTTATTGGCTACAGGTTGTTCTATTCTGCCCACCTCAAAATCTGGACCTCTCAAGAAGGAATAGATAACTGATTGGTTACAAAAAACATCTGTGGCTGGATCACTTAGAAATAAATTATTTTATAAATATATTTAAATTATTAGCGCAGTGCGCTAATTTATATAATTTTAAATGTACTGATTTTTGATACTGTGTATTAGGAATGTACTGATATTTTTTTATATTGTGTGTATTTTGGTATAGGAAATGTATTTATTTCTGAGACAAGGGGAGGAAATTGTTTTTTTTTGTTGTAACCTTTCTAGTGGAAACCCCACTGAGGCTAATTAGATCTTTGTCATCTGTGAGTGACCAACACTTGAATAGACAGCAGGGAATGGTTACCTGTATCCTGCCTGGTTACAGTGAAAGGAAACCTCTGAACAATGTGATTTAGGATATCACAGATAAGTGTAAATTTTGTTAAGCATAAATTGCATTTAAAATCCAAGTTTAAAGAGCATCTCACATCCTGATGTTAGTCTTTGAATTAACTATTTCAGTCTTTGCGGAGCCATCTCGGATCAGGGGACTGGCTTACCCCCTGCCAGGATTTGTGTCAGAATCTGTATAAATAGGAGAGCTGTTTGACCATGTAATGTATCATACCATCTGTACTTCTGGAAACATCACTAGTACCACAGACTAGTGTATGTAACTGTCCATATTAGGATACTTAAGGTAATAAACATAATTTGCTTCAAGATCCTGTTCTGATGCCTACTTTCCTGCTGTATTTCCTGTGATCTACAGATTAGACCCAATCTAATCCTTTATCAGGCTGTTCTGAGGTTGGACGTAGGATCCAGTACCACCACTCTGCCTGCTACCTGCAGCTCTGGCCAGTGTGATAGGCCAGGGGAACCATCCACAGCAACCCTGATCTGAAGGCAAGAAGTCAGGGGTACCAGCCCAGGTGTACCAGCAAGGGGGTATATTAGCAGCGAGAGTTACCCAGAAGGAAGGCGGTTCTGGATATGGCTAAGGAGTCCAGTGGTGGCAGCAGCTTAAACCCTTACTACTATGGTTAGAAAACGCATTTGGGATAAAGAAAAGGGGACGGTGACAAGGCAAGTTCAACCGGTCCCCAGCAACACAACAGGCAGGGTGGCAAAGGCGGTCCATCCTGTCGTACCATCCCAAGAAGCAAAAGAATAAAGAAGCTTTTAAGTGGCATTTGTTAAACTTTGCACTGCATCTGATGCACATTACCATTAGTAGTATTATGTTGAGTTGAATGTACCTGGTACATGTGGGTAAACACATATTCTTGTGCATGTTTTTTATTTCCACATCTGTACACTCAGTGATTGACAGTCTTTTAGGTAACAGAAATTCTATGTAACCACAGAACTCAAACCCGCAGACATGACCAGAGGAGTCATTGTGAAGTTGACGGGCACATACTATACTTTATTTATAAGCCTCTAATACTGAACGTTTAGTTTAACAATTTTGGCTTCCGGGGGACGGTGACTTTACTGGACTTCAGGATCGGCCACTGAGAGCTGCCCGGCACTGCAGGGCTCCCACAAATCCTGCTTCTACAGGGGAGTCCTGGATTAGATCCTGCAAATGTTTAAATCAGAATGTATTTATGTATCTGTATTATCAGGACTAGTGAAATTAAATATCTGCAACAGAAAAAGATCCCAGCTGTGTAACTCAGGAGCAAGGGTCAGTACTCCTTACTCTTCCCTACTTCTTATCTGAATAATTACCTTGTAAAACACAATAGATACACCGACTACTAAAAGGGCCCAAGGCCGAGCCCCAATTTTTCCTACCTCACTGTAGCTTTTAGTGAGGTAAGTAACAGGGATATAATTAGATACAGGCATGGTATCTTTCATCAAGAAACTTGTTATCCAGACAGAATAAGCATATTATGGTGTATATATATATATATATATATATATATATATATATATATATATATATATATATATATATATATTAAGAATTGTAGCTATTAATTAAATATTGACACTGTTTTGTATGTAGGTGAAGTTGTTTCCTTTTGCCTCCTGTAACAGGTCTATCAAATTGGCCACTAAACTCCATATTATGTTCTATTATACTTTTATGTGTGTAAGGCAGAGTACAGGCTATGCTTACATATCTTGCCTTGGTGTTGTCTCAGGGCTTACCGCACCTGCACAAGGAATGTATTCTTCTTATCTGTATCGTACCAATTAAGAGCCTGAATTGAAGTATATGACCATAAAAGTAAGTGGTTCCTAGGACCCTCTGTTCTCTGACTATAAAAGCTGCATTGCTGCACAACACGGGGCTCCTCGTGTCTGGACCATCAGATCGCGTTGGTGCCGGAGTTTGATCAATATTCCAGCTTTCAAATAGCCGAGAGAAAGGGGGCCCTGGGAAGTACTGTTGATCAAACATATCTAAGGTGCCTCTTGTCCGGACCATCAGATCATGTCACTGTCGGAGTTTAATCAACATCCCAGCTTTTGGGCAACAGAAAGGAAGGTCCCCTGAGAAGTACAGTTGATTGAACATATCTAGGACTGCTATCACAAGCTAAGTAATTTGTTGTATTATCCCTATCCCATACTGCTTCACAGTATTATCTTTTTAAAGCTGCTTCTGCTACTCCCTCACAATACAACTCTGTTAAGATAGAAACTGAGTTTGATGTGTCATTAACTGACTCGAATCTCCGAACTTGGTTTTCCACTGGTAACACCTCCCAAGAACATCCACCTTCTGGATATTATAGACGAGCGCCAAAATTTCTCTTGCCAAATGCCTTCTTGAGGCTGGTCCTGATTTCCTTCATTCTCAGTCCATAGATGAACGGGTCAGCACTTGTTGGAATCACAAAATTCATTAGGCTAATCAGGTTCTGAACATCTTGTGATATGAGAGAACCCATTCTGTACACAAGGGAGGAACACATACCAGATGAGAACAACAGCATGGCCACCAAGATATGTGTGCTACAGGTTTGCCAGGCTTTTTCAGAAGCTTTTCCAATCAATATCTTCATCACTGTACAAAGAATGATCAGGTAGGAGACCAAGACAAAGGTCCCATCAGTCAGTGTAATGAGGACCCTTATCAATAGACCTACAGCTTGTACGTTGGAGATATCTCCGCAAGCGAGGTTCAAGAGACTCATATTTTCACAGGCAAAGTTCAGAATGATGTTGGATCTACAAAACTGGACCTTTGATGCAAAAATAACAATCAGAGAAGCACAGAGGAAACTCCTAACCCAACCAATGAAGATGAGCAATGTCAATGTTCGTTTAGTTACAATGTTATGGTAGTGTAGTGGCATTCTTATAGCCACATACCTGTCAAATGCCATTAATACAAGTAAGATAGACTCAGAAGTACCTGTTAAGTAAATAAAGAACATTTGTACAAAGCAGCCAGTCAGTGTTACCTGGTTCAGTTCAAATGTTAGCCCAAGAAGAAATTTTGGTAGGATGGTGGTGGTGTAGGAGATGTTACTGGCAAACAGCTGAGAAATCAGTATATACATCGGTGAGTGAAGAGTCTTCTCCATCCAGATTGAATAAATCATCACACCATTACTGACCACAATGATCATATACATGAAAAGAAATGGTATAACGAGGGCATGTCTGGACTGTGAGATCCCAGGAAATCCACAGAGGAGGAAGTCAGTGTGTGAGAAGCTGGTATTCAGGGCCAGGTCTCCCATTGTAGGTGGTAAAATCTGGAGAACTGAGAGCAAGAACACAGACTAAGAATAATCTCTTCTACTATAAGTAGTTACTTATTATACACTTTATTATATACTACACCAGCAGTGATAGTTACAGAGACCACAGACAATAAGGACATGTCCCTGACGTGGACTGGAGATGAAGTGGACTATGAAACGAGACTTAGAGTTAGGAGAAAATCCAGCTATAGGGTGCAAATTTACACCTGGGCAAACCATGGTACATTGCACAGGGGCATTTATTACTGACTGCTTCTGCAAGTAACACACAAATACTGTGCAGCTTTATTTTCAGACTGTGATGTAGAGTTGAGCTAGGACATGTCCCCTCCCAACTAAATCTATTCAAACTATTTAAATTTGATCCCAGGTAGAGCAACTTATTTTTGCCGAAGCTTTAACTCTAAATTAGGCCCTTTGTGTCTGCCTGGAGTAGTAGTTTGTTGTCCAGTTCGATCTTGTAACTTGTACCTGTGCATGGGGATAGGTTGTATAATTCCTCATTGGCCCACCTCACAGTATCTCATTGTGGGTTTTTGAACATTTTTCGCCTGTCAAACAAGGGTTTCTGTGATAAAATGTTGCTGGGTCTTATCCTCATCGTGTGGGTCTCACCAGTGAGAACTGATGATAACGGAGAGACGTTGCATACCGCAGAGGTGCCCAAACTTAGTTCTCAAGAACTGCCAACAGGTCATGGTTTCAGGATTTCTTTAACATTGCACAGGTGAGTTAATATATGTGGCTGGATCAGTAATTATCCCACCTGTTTCTGCAAACAGAAATCCTGAAAACATGACCTGTTGGTAGCTCTTGAGGACTGGGTTTGAGCACCTCTCATATCTGGCATTCAAGGCTGGATATATCTTCTCAGATTAGGGTAAATTAGATTTTTTCTCAAGTTCACATTTTATGGCCAAGTAAATATTTGTTCAAGAAGGGCTGAGACGGGTAATTAGACAAATAGGGCCTGATCGATTAAGGAAAGGAAATCCCAAAAAATTACTCATTTTGAACCTTAGCAAAACCATATTGCATTGGAGGGGGCGGTAAATTTTAAATGGGAGGAGAGATTTGTAGTTGCAGTAGAGCATGTCCTAGATCAACTTTATATTTCAGTGTGTAACCCCTGTCACTGTGTGTAGTATGAGGTGCAAAGGGTACACAGTGCACCTCCTTCTCAAGCCCTGGCTAGCTGATGGGCATGGGTGTAAATAATCAGGGGGTCCCTGCACATGCAGGTGTCTCTTTGTAGTTAGTGGGACACAGGTGATGTCACTTTGGTGCAGTGTAAAAGTCACAATAATTTGGGCGCCAGACCATCTCTATCACAAACTCAACTCTTTATTTACACTCCTCTTCCTCCAGCACGATAATCATAATGGTTGCAGCAATAAAAAAATATATACAGCTCCTTACTCTCTTCAGCACAGGTCTTAATGAGCAATATGAATATGGTTGCAAATATCTTATTACTCCTCCTGCACAGTTCTTAATGTTATCCAGATGTTATATAACATAACTCACATGTCTCTTACACTCCATACTCACTGCAGATCACCCTCCTCTGCAGGGCACTCACATGGATGCTAACAGGCAGGCAGCTTCTCCTCCATGCAGCTCTGACACACACTGTACCTCTCAACTGCAGCTCACCCCTCCTCTGCAGAATGATGTCTCCTGTGGGCTCTGACACTTCACTCTGTGTACTCCTATGACAATACAGCTACCATGCCTCTTGTAGCAACCATCACTCCAGGGTCTCTTGCATGCAAAGTGTCCCCCTGTCTCTTGGGTTCTCTATAGTGACATGGAGTTATCCCCCTCATCCAGGGCACACATTCCTTGCCCTGGCACAGTCACCATGCTCAGACTTCCAGGCAATGCTGGGGATCCTGGAGCTTCCACCCCACTCTCCCAGGTCCCCAGCTACATCTCTCTTCTCCCCTGTGTCTCCTCTCTCTGTCCCTCTTCCCCCTTGCTGACAGCCCCTCCTTCCTCTCACAGGCTGGGCTGGGTTATCACCATGGTATCCAGTTTATTTAACTTTTCATAAACTTCTAGCTTTCCCTCTAAGTGACCCCTCCTGTATTCACTGAGGTGAGGGTTTTACTAAAACACCACTAGGGGGCGTTACAAGTGTACAAATAAAGATATCAAGTATTTTTGTGTGATACATGAAAAAACAGCCAATATTTAACTTATGTGCAAAATAATAAACTAATTTAATAATAAACTAATTTACACCCCTTGTATTGTAACATGGTTTTGTCTAGGATAAAACTTATTTTTTTGCTTTACTTTCCATAGTTTATCTTGATAGCTGCAAAGCTTGTATAGGTGATATTATCAGTAAAACTCAGCACAGGTTTATTGGAGTCATCTCAGACCAACTCAGATCATAAGTGAGTAAAATCCTAAAGCGGGAAACCTGGATCACTGAAAGTCCAGATGTGGCCGGTGTGACCTTAGTACAATTACCTGTTTGTGCTGAGAATAAAATACATTCATTATGAGAAACCACCGGACCAGATAATCTAAACACCCTCATTCCCCCTAGAAGCAGAAACATCCTAGTGTCAGACAGCTTCCATGTCATATCATCATTGTTTACTTATAAGGGGCCACAGATTCTGTAGCACTGGACAGATACAATAAAACACTCTGCACGGGTTATATACATATATTATGTCATGATCACATCTTACACTGGTCTGACCTGGCCTTACTGTTGGATATTTTACCTTGGAAATAACAAATACAGATGACAATAGATATCAGCTGAACAAAGTAGTGTGTGAGACACTCCTGTCCGAGAGAGTATATCAATATAAAATCAACTTTATTGATGATTACTTAAAAATGCGACATAGACAGATAGCTAAATCCCACCTGGATCGGTGAATTTAAAATATACAAGTGAATAGAATTGAAATATAGTGTAAGGAGAATTAAAAATGACCCAAAAATGGGAGCCGGTTAAATGTTATCAAAAATAATCTGGCAGATTATGACCCCATAATGCAATCCAACCATAATGGTATAATAGATTAGATTGAATTCCTTTTCACAATAAAGGTGTATTATACTGTGGCACGTGTATTAACATAGGACATAAATTTAATTGTCCGGTTATTTACATTTAAACTGGGTATATATGTGAAGTAACCATCACACTTATAGGCATTCCATTATTTGTAATGCCCCTTTTTGATGGTGTACTAAGCATATATGGAACTGCTTGCTATCAATATCATATATATTTTTTATAATATATCTGGTATTTCCCCTCTTTTTCTACACATGACAAGAGACACATAAATACTATATGGAAGCGTTTTATACATAAATATACGCCCATGTCTCAGTCTGTGTGAAATTTATATTATTCTATGTTAGCTACAGAGTGTATTGCCTATGCCTAAAGGCTCCTTCTAGAGAGACACTTCACAACAGGTCTAAATGGTCCTATGAATTATCATATTATAAATATACAATTAGAGGAACGGACCCTAGTTATCACTAAACAACTACGATACCATACGAGTTTTCTATTTTGATAACATTTGACCGGCTCCCATTTTTGGGTCATTTTTAATTCTCCTTACACTATATTTCAATTCTATTCACTTGTATATTTTAAATTCACCGATCCAGGTGGGATTTAGCTATCTGTCTATGTCGCATTTTTAAGTAATCATCAATAAAGTTGATTTTATATTGATATACTCTCTCGGACAGGAGTGCCTCACACACTAGTTTGTTCAGCTGATATCTATTGTCATCTGTATTTGTTATTTCCTAGATAATTCTAGTTATGAGAGCACCCCCTCGGATTATATATTATAAATAAACATATCCAAGAGGATTGTCTGGACCTTGGAGCGGATTGGTCCATTCCCTTTTTTCACGGATATTTTACCTTTCAAGGAAACAAAGTGATTTCTCCAATGTTATTGGATTTGAACCAGGGTTTCCAGCACACCTCTCAATGTTATTGTGGTGCAGAGCCTGTACTCACTGAGCCATTCCTTCTCCATGTACTTGTTGGGTCACCAGAGCTCCCGCTGATTCCTACCTCTTAAACCATCTTCTTTGTCACCAGAGAACCCAGTGAGTATTTGTGGGATATGTATATACCCTTCATGTCAGTCACACCTGACCACTCTGCCATCTTCTGTAGTTTGTGTCCAGCGTTGATGGTCCCTGCAGATCTCTCCCTTTATTCAGCCGTGAGAGTCCCAGGTGATATCACTAATTAGTGCTGATCATGTGTTAGTCATTAACATGACATGGATATCTTCCCATGTGCATTTCACCAGTAGCATCAATTACTGTTTGCTCTGTGTACCAAGAGGAATTAAACGTTAATGTATAATTATATAGAGATAAATAGTATTTAGATCAGTGCTGTGATAATAGCGGACAGCTGGCTGGGGTCAGACCACTAATAATACATCAAAGTATTAGTGCACATACATTCTGATGTTATTAATGGTACAGAGGTAATAAGAGTAAGACATCGGGGGCATTTCAATTAGGAGCGATAGTTCCGTAGTTGCCTCGTGTGTTCTTTTGCCCCACAGATTGTAGGCAGTTACGGTACTGACCATGTGATACAATAAGCTTAAATCTCCCCATTTTTGTTGGCATCCCTAGGAGGTGCGCTAAAATTAATGTTTAATCACACGATCAGCACCCCAAAAATAACAGACAATTGGCTTCTGATTAAATCCCCCACTATGAAGGATAAAGACAGAAGTCTCTTTGCAGGGTCAGGGTCAAGAAGGAGCTGAGCCCTGGTCACCTGACAGGGCCTGAACCTGCCCCTCCCCCACCCCAGCCCCTGGAAACAATGTTACCAGTTATATCAGGCGCTAGCAGCGGGTATCAGCCTGGATTACCCTGTGCCAACCTCTGTGTAGAATCTATCTATAAAGGGCAGTATAGCCTCATGTACAATATACCATCTTTGTACTTCTGGAGTGTATCATCCCTACCACAGAGGGCTGTGTAACAGTCCTTGAAAGTACTTTAAGAGCAATTAAGCAGCATTCTGCCTGCAAGAACCTGTCTGACTCATATCACCTGCTGTAATCCTGTGACCTACAGGTAAGAGCTCTAATCCATTCCCCGCCTGTCAGAGCCCTGAGTCAACGATCTGCCCGTTACCCAGCAGTCCTTATCCATAGTAAGCGGTGAAATCACGCGATGCAAGTTTTGGACTCGTGTGACTGAAGCATAAAGACTCTTACGATCCTTCGCCCCTTTCTCTGTACTCTGAGCTGTCCTCATCTCGCTGCTTTACAGTTTATTGCCATTTGTTTTACCTATGCGCTTGTTACCATATGTCATTGTATGCCATGTGTATTTATGTTATTGGTTATATAAGTTAGACAAATTATTCTTAAATGTTGCCAGGTGGAGTGTTTAATCAGAGATAAGACAGAACAAGGGGTCTGGGTTAAACAATTAGCATATGCAAATATAATACTATCAAACGTGTCATTTGTCACAAGGTCATTGTACACTAATACCCTGGTTTAGACTCCTAGGGCTAGATTTACTAAGCTGCGGGTTTGAAAAAGTGGGGATGTTGCCTATAGCAACCAATCAGATTCTAGCTGTCATTTTGTAGAAGGTACTAAATAAATGAAAGCAAGAATCTGATTGGTTGCTATAGGCAACATCCCCACTTTTTCAAACCCGCAGCTTAGTAAATCTAGCCCCTAGGCTCCTTCTCCACAAGGGGCCAACGGTCCCCAACCACCATGGGGGAGGGGCACTCAGGGGTAAGCATGATAAATTTTCCACCTATCACAAGCTGGGTACCGCCCCTAATCCGCTAACCATTAGCTCCATCACTGTGGGAATAATGAAGGGGATATAACCTGAGCCTGTTGATTGTATTGGTGTGTGTTCGTGGATTAGTAACTAGAAACTGTGCTTCTGTCACATGTGTGTGATGTGTCCGCAAGGAATCGTATCTGTCTGGTGATTGCATATCCACCTGTCTTTATTGCCATCTACGAATTAAACTGTGTTTTGGTTGCAAAAATCTGCCTGTGTGATTTCAGAGGACCCACTAGGACGTGCGGTCCTCACAAAGCGATTAGGAGGAACAAGCCATAGTCATCAACAAAGAGGTGCTGCAGCAGCTGCACCAAACACCCAGATGTAAGCAGTTCCAGGTGCCTACAAATAGTGCGCAGTTGGCTCTCACAGTCGGTGAGTTTCTGGTGACCGGTGGTTACAGCCGGCAGTAACCCACCAGTACAGGATACACAGTGACGCTGAGTCCTGGGATCTCCTGGATTATCACTTAATGGTGATTGGAGTAGTGTGTGGGTTTTTTTTTTATCAGGATGTTCAGATTTTCTGAAAGTAATATTCGTGGTCCCCCTGGTACAGCAGAAAGCAGCCCTGACTGCCTGGTATTGGGGCTAATTTGATATTCATTCTTTTTAGGAAGGGTGTGATGCCAATATTTAAATATTAACATTATTATTTATAAAAAAAAAATGCTCCAGTAATTGTCATTAGTATATAAAGTAAATGTCCTCACATCCAGAATGTAGTTAATCAACTGTTTAGTGCAATACATCAGATCATGTATATACCTGACCCCTTTAACCAACCCCATGAGGACATCCCCCCAAACAATATACATATTATAGTGATGTGCAGGTAAAAAGACCCCCACTCTATCTCTCAGTCTTACCCGAGTGCACCTACAACACTAACCTGTACTGCTGCATATTTTGATTGTTTACTGTCCCCGACACGGTTACCAGTGGGTACAGATAATCAGCTCGGCAAATATCACTTCTACACAATCACCATAATGGCACTTAGTGGATTTATTAGATTAGTTACACTATAAATGCTATATATATATATATATATATATATATATATATATATATATATATATATATGGCTAACGCTGCTCTTCACCTTTACAAATACACACACAAAACACACAAACAAATTTGGTAAAATGTTGCAAATTACTCTTTTGTGTACTTGACTATTCCTACCGACTAGATTTTCCTCATTTCTTGGGCTTATTTTGTTTGGTTCATTTAGGATTTTTGTGCCACTTACCATTTATAACGATCTTTGCTATTCCAAATTGACTCGATTTTCTAACTATGCGTTTTAGTTGCACTTAGTGTTAAATTATTAGGAATATAATTAATTAATTTAAGGTAAGCATTTTTTGCTGCTGAGTAGCCATCTGTCAAACTATTCAGTCCACGCTGACACAAGGGTAAAGTCAACATGATCTTACTCTTATTTTTTCCGTCACTTCCACATTCTTTTAACTAGTATTACATAAAAACATGGGAAAAACAGTATAACATGCAGTCAGTGTCTACTCAATGAGCCAACCCTAGGACAATGCTTCCATTACGATCTGCTGCCTGTCTCCTTCAGCCAGCATTGCAGTAGTCTAGCTCAGTGTCTCCCTGCTTTGGACAGGCTCATAACAATGGTGACAAGGGTATGCCCCTTACAGACAATAGTTTCTTGAAACACAGGATATGTACTCGAGAATGGAGCTGGTAGTTGCTCTCGAATACTTGATAGCTTATTTGTACACTGAAATTTAAAGTTGATATTTGTGTGCTACATGAAAAAACAGTCAGTATTTAACTTATGTGCAAAACAAAATAATAATTTGCACCCCTTGCATTGTAACATGGTTTTGTCCAGGAGACTGAAATAAGAAGTTTCTCAAGTTAATGAATCAGGCCCTAGAATCTGATTGGTTGCTATAGGCAACAGCTGCACTTTTTCAAACCCGCAGTTTAATAAATATAGTGACAGTGCGGTTCCAGTACAGCGCGCACGCCGGATGTAAGTAGGGTGTAAATACAATGCACCCCGCTGCTATAAAGTGGATGTGTGAGAAAGTCACATCGGCTCAGGCAGAAATACAGGGAGGCTCCAAGGTTTCAATGGGGATTGTAATACAATACTGTATAATGTTTCCATTTTATTTGTAGTTGCACTTACTGGTGGTAAAGCGCACACCTACCTGTATAAACATTCAGTGTAATAATGACATAGGTCAATGATGTGTCTTATAGGATCTGCTGAAGTGTGAGAGCTCTGAGGTGATTGAGGAATTTGCAGAAAGTACTGGAAACTGCAGACATTAACAGAATCCCACCACAAGAGGTCGCTGTTGTTACATTTATCTGTGCTGTTATTCACATTCTCAGCCTTACAATGGTTTGTATATTACTCCTGGGGGTAAATGTATTGAGCTGCGTTTTGTTCAGCGATTTAAAATTGCTGCAATTCCTGAGAATTAATTGGTGATTTGAGTCCCCAAGTCGCCATATGTATTAAGTTGTGATTGTTAGTCTGATCTTCCAAATCGTTGTTCATCTCTCATGATTTGCTGCAGTTTAAACTCGCCCGTGTTTAGCTGCAAATCACCATTTTCCAACCAATACTCCTTTCTGATTGGTTGAAAGTTTTATATGCAAAGCTTGCAGGATTTTGACCTCCTAACTTCCTTATTTGAGTTGATAGAGGTTTAAGGAGCACAGAGAGAGTTTAGTGTGTGGAAAGTAAGGTTTGTGTTTTTTTTTCATTATTATTTTGTTTAGTTGCCCTTGTTTGTCTTATTGTCTGTGTTTTTATTAATATTTATTTTTTGTTTAGTGTTTATTATTTTCCTCTGTCCTTGGTTTGTGAGTGTATTTGTTTGTTGGTTTGTTTTTCCCCTGTGTGTTAGTCTGTCAGGATGGTGAGAGGCAGATGAGGTGAGGAGGCTCAGGAGAGAGGTGAGGAGGGGAGGGAGGAGCAGGAGGAAGAGACAGATCCTTCTGTGGGCAAAACAAAAGCTGGGCGCAATGTGCGCTTCAGTTTCCAGGAAAATTGTGCCCTCATACACAACTTAGTGCCCGTGTATGAGAGGATTTTGGGGAGACTTGCTGCAAAGACCACATTTGCATCCAAGAATCAGCTGAGGTCACAATTATGTGACGCTGTTAATGCAGAGGCCCCGTTATGCGCACCATTGGAAACTGCTGCAAGCGCATCAGCAACATAAAGCGCAAAGTGAAGGAGAAGATGGCCGAGGAGAGACGAGCAGCAGCAGGGACTGGTGGTGGGTCCGCTCTGGTGATGACGTACACGCCGTACGAGGAGGAGGTCAAGCAGCTGCAGGGACTGGTGGTGGGCCGGCTCTGGTGATGACGTACGAGGAGAGGCGAGCAGCTGCAGGGACTGGTGGTGGGTCCGCTCTGGTGATGACATACACGCCGTACGAGGAGGAGGTCAAGCAGCTGCAGGGACTGGTGGGGGGCCCGCTCTGGTGATGACGTACACGCCGTACGAGGAGGAGGTCAAGCAGCTGCAGGGACTGGTGGTGGGCCGGCTCTGGTGATGACGTACGAGGAGAGGCGAGCAGCTACAGGGACTGGTGGTGGGCCCGCTCTGGTGATGACATACACGCCTTACGAGGAGGAGGTCAAGCAGCCGCAGGGACTGGTGGTGGGCCCACTCTGGTGATGACGTACACGCCGTACGAGGAGAGATGAGCAGCTGCAGGGACTGGTGGTGGGCCCGCTCTGGTGATGACGTACACGCCGTACGAGGAGAGATGAGCAGCTGCAGGGACTGGTGGGGGGCCCGCTCTGGTGATGACGTACGAGGAGAGGCGAGCAGCTGCAGGGACTGGTGGTGGGCCCGCTCTGGTGATGACGTACACGCCGTACGAGGAGGAGGTCAAGCAGCTGCAGGGACTGGTGGTGGGCCCGCTCTGGTGATGACGTACACGCCGTACGAGGAGAGATGAGCAGCTGCAGGGACTGGTGGTGGGCCCGCTCTGGTGATGACGTACACGCCGTACGAGGAGAGATGAGCAGCTGCAGGGACTGGTGGGGGGCCCGCTCTGGTGATGACGTACGAGGAGAGGCGAGCAGCTGCAGGGACTGGTGTTTGGCCCGCTCTGGTGATGACGTACACGCCGTACGAGGAGGAGGTCAAGCAGCTGCAGGGACTGGTGGTGGGCCCGCTCTGGTGATGACGTACGAGGAGAGGCGAGCAGCTGCAGGGACTGGTGGTGGGCCCGCTCTGGTGATGACATACACGCCTTACGAGGAGGAGGTCAAGCAGCCGCAGGGACTGGTGGTGGGCCCACTCTGGTGATGACGTACACGCCGTATGAGGAGAGATGAGCAGCTGCAGGGACTGGTGGGGGGCCCGCTCTGGTGATGAGGTACGAGGAGGAGTTCAAGCAGCTGCAGGGACTGGTGGTGGGCCCGCTCTGGTGATGACGTACACGCCGTACGAGGAGGAGGTCAAGCAGCTGCAGGGACTGGTGGTGGGCCCGCTCTGGTGATGACGTACACGCCGTACGAGGAGAGATGAGCAGCTGCAGGGACTGGTGGGGGGCCCGCTCTGGTGATGACGTACGAGGAGAGGCGAGCAGCTGCAGGGACTGGTGGTGGGCCCGCTCTGGTGATGACGTACACGCCGTACGAGGAGGAGGTCAAGCAGCTGCAGGGACTGGTGGTGGGCCCGCTCTGGTGATGACGTACAAGGAGAGGCGAGCAGCTGCAGGGACTGGTGGTGGGCCCGCTCTGGTGATGACATACACGCCTTACGAGGAGGAGGTCAAGCAGCCGCAGGGACTGGTGGTGGGCCCACTCTGGTGATGACGTACACGCCGTACGAGGAGAGATGAGCAGCTGCAGGGACTGGTGGTGGGCCCGCTCTGGTGATGACGTACACGCCGTACGAGGAGAGATGAGCAGCTGCAGGGACTGGTGGGGGGCCCGCTCTGGTGATGACGTACGAGGAGAGGCGAGCAGCTGCAGGGACTGGTGGTGGGCCCGCTCTGGTGATGACGTACACGCCGTACGAGGAGGAGGTCAAGCAGCTGCAGGG
Source organism: Mixophyes fleayi (assembly GCF_038048845.1). Classification (NCBI taxonomy): domain Eukaryota; kingdom Metazoa; phylum Chordata; class Amphibia; order Anura; family Limnodynastidae; genus Mixophyes; species Mixophyes fleayi. Next base: position 8,229,977 of record NC_134403.1, read on the forward strand.
ACTGGTGGTGGGCCCGCTCTGGTGATGACGTACGAGGAGAGGCGAGCAGCTGCAGGGACTGGTGGTGGGCCCGCTCTGGTGATGACATACACGCCTTACGAGGAGGAGGTCAAGCAGCCGCAGGGACTGGTGGTGGGCCCACTCTGGTGATGACGTACACGCCGTATGAGGAGAGATGAGCAGCTGCAGGGACTGGTGGGGGGCCCGCTCTGGTGATGAGGTACGAGGAGGAGTTCAAGCAGCTGCAGGGACTGGTGGTGGGCCCGCTCTGGTGATGACATACACGCCGTACGAGGAGGAGGTCAAGCAGCTGCAGGGACTGGTGGTGGGCCCGCTCTGGTGATGACGTACACGCCGTACGAGGAGGAGGTCAAGCAGCTGCAGGGACTGGTGGTGGGCCCGCTCTGGTGATGACGTACGAGGAGAGGCGAGCAGCTGCAGGGACTGGTGGTGGGCCCGCTCTGGTGATGACGTACACGTCGTACGAGGAGAGATGAGCAGCCGCAGGGACTGGTGGTGGACCCGCTCTGGTGATGACGTACACGCCGTACGAGGAGAGGCGAGCAGCTGCAGGGACTGGTGGTGGGCCCGCTCTGGTGATGACGTACGAGGAGAGGCGAGCAGCTGCAGGGACTGGTGGTGGGCCCGCTCTGGTGATGACGTACGAGGAGAGGCGAGCAGCTGCAGGGACTGGTGGTGGGCCCGCTCTGGTGATGACGTACGAGGAGGTCAAGCAGCTGCAGGGACTGGTGGTGGGCCCGCTCTGGTGATGACGTACACGTCGTACGAGGAGAGATGAGCTGCCGCAGGGACTGGTGGTGGGCCCGCTCTGGTGATGACGTACGAGGAGAGGCGAGCAGCTGCAGGGACTGGTGGTGGGCCCGCTCTGGTGATGACGTACACGTCGTACGAGGAGAGATGAGCAGCCGCAGGGACTGGTGGTGGACCCGCTCTGGTGATGACGTACACGCCGTACGAGGAGAGGCGAGCAGCTCATCACTATTGAGCTCCTTGAGGGAATTAATGTTCAGGAGACTGACAGATCTGTGTCACAACCAAAGGCTGGTGAGTACTGTATAAAATGTTTATCCTATATGGTCAAACAGTTATACTGCAGCATGTAAATGTTTGATTTTCTGCACATTGCAAACAGCAGTCTGAGCACTTGTAAAAGTTTTTTTTAGAGTGAATGTTTTTTGCACTAGAAAAAAATATCAATATCAAACCTTTCAAAATGTTGCCTCCAAACAGCCTCCAAAGCAGCAGCACCATCAGCCGCAGGCCATGAGGATGATGACTCCTTTGAAGGTAAATCCACCTATGTTGTATTGGGGGGGGGGGGGGGAGGGGGGGTGTGGGCTATTAATCATTAACCTGTAATGAAAATCATCTGTAACTGCTTCTGGTCAGATAATGGTTATTAATGTTTTTTTTTTACATTTTCTAAGGACAGCACAAGACACTAGAGAGACCACACCAGAAAGAGACTGTGCAGACGGGGAATCAGGGTACTTCCTAATCCTACAACCCTTCGGCACATTACCAGAGGGGCGGAGCCTGTGTGGGCCGCACAAACTCCTCCCACTTCTACACCCAGCAACCTCAACCTGCTCCTGTCCCCAATTTGGCTGCATACATAGAACAGTTTAGCAGGAGCAGAAGAATTTGGTGGCCTCCACCAGGACTCCCTGAGAGGTATTCAGCGCCAGCTGACAAAAGTCTTTAGATGCTTCCGCCATATACAAGACACCCAACAAAGGATGTCTACCTCAGTGGAACTAATAGATGTCAGCCTGATACAACTAATCACAGGACTAAACAACCTAACTGGGGCTGTGTGTGAACTCTCGGGAAATTCAGTGTCTGTGTGTGACCATTTATTGGCACGGCTGCCGATGCCCTCATCATCTGTTGGCAGCACGGTGAGCACTACCCCAAGTCCGTCATTCCCCGCTACTCCTGTGCGTAACAGTGGTAGGATCAGGGGTGGCAGATGGCCATCCACTAGCCGGGCTACGTCTCCAGAGCCCACAGCAAACAAACAAAAAAAATGAAACAAATAGTTGTTTTCTATTTATGGCAAAGTGTCTTTTTTTATTTTACAACACAGACGATGTTATTTCTGTTTATTTACATTTAGTTAATACATTTTTTGTTTATGCATTTCTCCCGGTGCTCCGGTTTCCTCCTAAACTCCAAAAACCTACTAGTAGGTTAATTGGCTGCTATCAAAATTGACCCTAGTCTGTGTGTGTGTGTGTTTGGGAATTTAGACTGTAAGCCCCAATTGGGCAGGGACTGATGTGAGTGAGTTCTCTGTACAGCGCTTCGGAATTAGTGGCGCTATATAAATAAATAAATGGTGTTGATGATGAATAATGCCTAAATGGTTATGTCAGCATACATACATATACCCATAAAATAAGGTTAATGGTGTTTGCGTATGATGTTCATAATGATGTTGGTTAAAGAAGAATAGATAATAATTAAACACAAGGTTACTGGTAATTACACAACAATTACACTTACTTAAAAACCTTTCTTACCTGAAAGATAAGTATGAATGATCCACTATGGCCCCCCCCCCCCCTCTGTATTATGATCATCAGCTGCTGGAATGAGCTCACCTGGTTCGTTACTGTATATAGCTGGTGTTAGGGGTATACTGTGGTTCAGGGCCAAATTATACAGCACACAGCACCACATTATATCACCTTACCTGGGCCATAGAGAAGCACAGCGCCAGATGTATGCGGGCACATGAAGGTCCTATCACCCTCTATGACAAAGGTGTCATAGACCAGGACTGACACCATATCCAGAATCACCTCCAATTACACATAAATACATGGAGATGATTGGAACACAACATAAAAACATCAAATCTCCAACCCATCCTAAGAAAAAGCCTAAGAGGAGCCTGGTGCTATGGATGAGCCTCTCCCGGTCGGTGCTGACTCCAAAATCAGATGTTGCTCTAAATCACCCAACAAGAGTTTTCCTACCAACATCATTTTCTAGCCCCCTCACAGTAATGGGCATTTGGGTCCCTTTTTTAGCCCTCATCAGCCGGCATAGAACAATGGCTGATGTGTGTGATAATCACACCTATAAAATGCAGCTGGTTGTAGAGTCACAAGTATGTATTATACATGGTGACCCCATCTGGAAATATTACCTGTGGCCACATCATAGAAGTATAATTATTGCCCCACTGGTGATGAATAGTAAAAAAAACTTACATGTAATCTAAAATTATATTTGGGCCACTAATTTATTCTTAAAATAAATTGCCCCATTAAAAAATTCCTAATCATTTTTGCCCCTCTACAACAAAAAAGATGGTTTATTTAAACTCCCATTGTGCCTCCTGTTATAGTAACATTGCCCAGCAGTGTGACAGTGATGTGTTTGCCAATCTCACCTATAGAAAGCAGCGGGTTGTATCCGGCGATTGTGAACTCAAACTCGGTCGAGTTTGCAAAATCGCAGTTTCATACACTTGGTGATTTGTATAACTAGTGCGGCAAAACGTAGGGACCGCGATTTGTAGCAATTTTGAAAGAAACACATCTCTGGCGATTTTATATCAAATCGTCGTTTAACGAATCAGCGATTTTAGACTTGCCCCCGAGAAGATCGCTGGAAATGCAAAATCGCAGCTTGACACATTTACTCCTTAGAGATCTTTCCATGAAGCCCCTACTGTTTAGGTCATTAGTCCAATATGCTTAAAGGTGTATCGTTATTTAGTCTGATCCATTCTTCTAAATCCTTGTTTCACTAAGATCATTGCTGCCTACGTTTATCACCTCTCCTGGGTTATTATTAGAGATGGTCACTGACCCCCGTGTTTTGGTTTTGGATTCGGTTTTGGATCTGGATTACCGTCGTGTTTTGGTTTTGGTTTTGGTTTTGCAAAACTGCCACTGCGTGTTTTGGTTTTGGTTTTGGTTTTGTTTGGTTTTGTTTTGCTATTTTTTTGGAAAATCCATGTTTTTGGGCCTAAATTAACCCAATTTAGTGCTCCAACTGTTTTAGAGACAAGTAATCTAATTGTTGAGGTAATAAATCATCCAAAAAAACAGTTTAATTCTTCGTTGGTAGGCCTATTCTACACACAAAACAGATTGTCTTCCTCTCCATCTATGCATATTGGCAATGCAGCCATCGTCTTTGAATGTATATTACACTCTACACTTATAGTTAAATATGTAAAGAAATGGAAAAAGCCAGTTTGGTTTCTGTCTCTCTAGGCCCCCCCTCCACTTGTATAAAATACCAAAAAATTCAGCCATTATAGACTGTACAATATTAATTGACATGGAGAAAGCCAGTTTGGTTTCTGTCTCTCTAGGCCCCCCTCCACTTGTATAAAATACTAATAAATTCAGCCGTTATATACTGTACAATATAAATTGAAATGGACAAAGGCAGTTTGGTATCTGTCTGCATCAGATCCTCTCTCCACTAGGAGTAAAATAGAAAACTATTCAGCCGTTATATAATCTAGAATATAAATAGAAATTGAGAAAGGCAATTTGGTATCTGTCTGCATCATAATCATCAACATCATCATTAGCGCCCTCGTCGCCTACACAAATCTCCCCCTCATCCTCTTCTAATTCCAAAGTGGCATCCTCAATTTGGGTATCACCGGCTACACTCGGGCTATTAAGGCACACATCAGCAGAATGCTCACGATTAGACATCCCACTGTTGGATGGACTCTCCACAGGGATTGTTGTCATTTGTGAATCAGAGCAAATATTCTCCTGTAATGCCTCACTGTTATCTTGCAGCTCGGCTTTGACGCGTAACAGTAGTTGTGCACCAATTGTAGGCTGGGTAACTTTTTGGGATCTGCCACTAATAGCCAAAGGTGAAGGCCTCATTCTCTCTTTGCCACTGCGTGTGTAGAATGGCATGCTTGCAATTTTTTTTTTATCGTCACTTAACTTTTGCTCAGTTACACTTCTTTTTCGCTTCAATACAGTAAATTTTTTTTTGGTTTTTGTTTTTTGCACTAATTTGAAAACACTCTGTTGTTTGACATCGCCTTGGCCAGATGACGTACTGGGAACACTAACATCAGGACTGGTGACAGAACCTGGTTGCTCATTCAGATCATATGTGGACTGCTTTGAATCCATTCTGAGCGCAAACCAGTAGATACTGCTGACAGATATGACTTTTGACAGCCAGAAATATTAATGCACAATTAGGGAGGACACCCCAAAAGCACTGAGGAGTGCTAAAAATTATTTAGTAGATACTGCTGACAGATATGACTTTTGACAGCCAGAAATATTAATGCACAATTAAGGAGGACACCCCAAAAGCACTAAGGAGTGCTAAAAATTATTTAGTAGATACTGCTGACAGTTATGACTTTTGACAGCCAGAAATATTAATGCACAATTAGGGAGGACACCCCAAAAGCACTGAGGAGTGCTAAAAATTATTTAGTAGATACTGCTGATAGTTATGACTTTTGACAGCCAGAAATATTAATGCACAATTAGGGAGGACACCCCAAAAGCACTGAGGAGTGCTAAAAATTATTTAGTAGATACTGCTGACAGATATGACTTTTGACAGCCAGAAATATTAATGCACAATTAGGGAGGACACCCCAAAAGCACTGAGGAGTGCTTAAAATTATTTAGTAGATACTGCTGACAGATATGACTTTTGACAGCCAGAAATATTAATGCACAATTAGGGAACACACCCCAAAAGCACTGAGGAGTGCTAAAAATTATTTAGTAGATACTGCTGACAGATATGACTTTTGACAGCCAGAAATATTAATGCACAATTAGGGAGGACACCCCAAAAGCACTGAGGAGTGCTAAAAATTATTTAGTAGATACTGCTGACAGATATGACTTTTGACAGCCAGAAATATTAATGCACAATTAGGGAGGACACCCCAAAAGCACTGAGGAGTGCTAAAAATTATTTAGTAGATACTGCTGACAGATATGACTTTTGACAGCCAGAAATATTTATGCACAATTATGGGGGACACCCCAAAAGCGCTGGGGAGTGCCACATATTAAGAAAAAATAATAAACCTCTATCCTCCTCTCTGCACTAGCGATTTTGGTTAGAGCAATTGCAAGAACAATATTGTATTCTCTGTCCCTGCTCTAATTAGCCTATGACTACACCCTGCTCTCTCCCTCTGTCAAATGGCGATGGATTGCTGTGGAGGCGTGTATTTATAAAGTTGAAGTATCGCGAGAACCGAGCCCCGAGATCCGACAACGTCACAATGACGTTCGGCCTCGATTTGGATTCGGAATGGGCGGGAGAGTACCGAGCTGCTCAGCTCGGTACTCGGATACCCAAAGTTCGGGTGGGTTCGGTTCTCGGAGAACCGGACCCGCCCATCTCTAGTTATTATAGAGAGTGCAAATCAGTATAGTTGTGTGTATTGTAAATGACCTTCTAATAGTTCAATGTATCTCATTATATTTCACAGGTAACACACATTCATCCAATACACTATGGGCAGGAAGGTGTAATAACTCCGCCCACTGCTCCAGCTTCTGCCAATATCCCAGCAGATCACATGATAAGGTGAGAATACTATAGGGCAGTTTAGGTGTTGTCACCTTTTCTGTCTAAGTTGCAGAATTCTCTCTTCCAAAACACATCTGCACCATTCCCACTGAAATAGCGATTTTGGATAGTTTATAGATTTTCTCATTCCCTGGGCGGGGGGGGGGGGGGGGGGCATTGGTGACACATTTGGAGGGTGTTTTGGTTTGGTATTATGGCATTATTCTATCAATATCACTGACATGAATACACAGATACATTATTACTCTATGTATAAATGACTGAACTGTGTGACAACCTATCAGATGTGGATAGAATGTGCCCATCTCCCGGTTCATATGACAGTGTATTGCCGGTGTATTTCTATACACAGATAGGTAATGGTGCTAATGACAAGTGCAGAAAAGAACTGAGCGGTGGTCAGTGTGTTGTAGTGTGTAAAATGTGTAAGAAAAGTACAATGCAGCTGTACTAGTTCTACAGCCCTGTAGTGAGTGCCGTGTACACATATGTGTACAGTAACCTGTGTTACTAATAACCTTTCCCCTCGTAGTCCAGGCAGAATGAGGGTCCGAGGGGCTGGGGGCTCCTTTTATGATGCTGTAGACATGTGACATCTCTTATTAGATAAGAAAGATATATGTAACCGTGAGTCTGTGACCACAAGAGCCGTAAACACAAATGATAAGTTAACACTGGTTTTATTGTATATAAATCATTAAGCATAAAATCTATCACACAGATACACACATGTGGGACAACTGAAACTACATGTACATGCTCATATTCAGCAGACGCTCCAATTCAAGGAGGAATGTAACCGACTGGGCTCTAGGTTCTCTGGAACCTCTTAAAAGATGGAGAACAATCAGTCGCTTTTTAGTGGGCTCCAAAAGGCAGCACAATTAGTCCAACTGCATGCACTAAAGATGTAACTAATTCAATCACAGAGAATATCAGTATTTATCACCAAAGTGAACCATGAACCGTTCTCAGATATTAAACAGTCACACTAACAATAGTACTTTGGGAAGAATATAGATGCAATTTTCCAGTCCGGCACTGTATAAAGTGATCTTTTCGGGTGTAAGTGGCTCTTTCCAGTATAACAGACAGTTGTGCTTCAATGATCGCCACTCAGCCCGACATGAATAACATATAGATAATAATGTCACTATTACGAGCTTAAAGGCATTTCTTATCTTACCAGTATCCTGGATAGTTTCACACTGGGGTCTGGAGGGTGATACAACTCACTTGTATAATTAACCTCCGTATATTCGGGAGGTGCAGCAGATAATTGACTCCACCGGCAAACTGAAGGGCCCAGACTGGTTCCTGCCTCTTCTTGGAATCAAAGCTCTGGATTGATGGCAATATGCTATGCAACCAGGCACGGCTCAGGGTGATGTTAAGGATCCAAAGTAAATATACCCCTCTTGTATCCGCACAGTAGTCCAGATGATCATCACAGGTGTCACAAATAAAAGATCCTGACGCGTTTCATCGCTGAATTGCAATTTCCTCACAGACATAGTCCTAGTGTGTCCCAGCTTACTAATATACCTGAGTCATTAATTTGATTATCTGGCACCTGTTGAAACTTAACCCTTCCCTATGCATAGGGCTCAACTCTATTTCATGTGCATAATACCAGTGTAACCCATTGGTGACACACATAATCATATTGTAATAGTACCACTATTGTATCACGGCCACAATACAAAGGAATACAATACCACTAAAATAACACTGAGAAGGAGACTATCTATAAATTAAATATTATAAATGTGACATTTCTTCATGCTTGGACTGGTTCTCCAGAGGACATTATTCTTCACCAACGGTGACTCTTTGAAATGTTCTACTAATCTATTTTGTTCTCTTGTCCTAAGCCAGGGACCCTATACCACCACTGCTGCTGCACCAATAACACTATTACACAGTGTCCCATATAATACCTTATTAAGAAAGAAGGTGGAAACAGTAATCATGTTACAGTCCATGGTGATGGGATGGGCTAACTCTGCTACCCTGTTGGTCACATTGTGTAATGGGTTCCCTGTCCATGTGCAGCCAGAGCAGCTTCTAGGATTTTGGCCATAGCATCTAATGCCACCTCCAATATAATCCGTGAGTCGCTATTACAAACACATCGCTGTGAGGTCCCTGATCTGGGACTGGAGTAATGGGACTAACAGCTGCTGGGGCTCCCGGGTCTGCTGCTGCACCCCCATACCTAGAACAACCGACACGTGGGTTATAGTGCTCGGTCATTCTACATCAAATAAACACAGGGTGTCAAACTGACTGTTTCAGATTGTAATGAAATGTGGTATAATTAATGCTGCCATGGGTGTAAAGAAACCCCCCAAATCTTAGGCTGATATGTGCACTGGTTATGAAGTTATAGCCTTTAAAGGTGCAATTTGAAATTAAAATGTTGCTTTCAACGCTTTTTTAAATTGCTTTTGTAGCTCACCTGATTGAGCTAGAGTTGGGCAAGGTCTCATTTTAAACCTCTATGGACTTTCATATGATATATAACCAGCAGTATGTTTCCATAAAAATTAAAAATGTAAAATTTTCAAAATCAAAATTTTGATTTTCTCAAAAAGCCATATTTTTAACATTTTGAAAAACATCCCAGAAATTGTTCATGCTGTTGTTAATAAATCACCAAAATTTTATTTTGGGATCATGATGGGATCATCTGCTACAGGAGCTTTCAGTTTGAACTGTTTGTTAAAATAATGCAAATGAAAACTATCTAGGCCTGTTCATTACTTTTAATTTATCTGCATACGCAATCCCTTTGATGTATATTATGTACAATGACACAGTATGTTAATACTGAAATATATAAAATATTTGTGATAATTTCATGTCTATCACATATTATAAGGAAGCTTATTACAGATCATTACCATTTGGTGCTGCTGCTCTGGATGGATGGTCTACTTGATGGGCTGGAACTGGCTGAAGGCTTCATCTGTTTTTAGTATTCCCATATCAGACAGGGTGGACATTCCACCTGTGGAGTTACTGGATTCACCTTACACAGAACATCTACCATAGTAATCCATAAAACATCCAGCTTCCTGGGTATGATAAAGATGGTGATGGACCAGCTGGATGGAGGATGTCACTTTCACTTCATCAATGTTTTCATCTTTCTCCAGAATAAATTAGAGCCACCATTGTTGTCACAGACAGCAGTTACATACCCTCTGATGTCAGCAAGTGGGAGCTGATACTACATTATCTTGAGGAACTGAACAATGACCCTAACCCTATCGCTCTTTTTGAAATGTCCCAAGTTGTTTTCTGCAGTTGGCACAAACTTTAGCAACTTTTGGTATTTCAGAAAATAATTTACACATCTATTCTGAAACAGTTCTCACCCCCTTCTTATTAGAAGTATGATTAGCCTTTTTTAAATGGGTCGAAACAATAAGGTACCTGTCACTTTCCTCCATCTTTATTCTTCTTTACTTCTCTAAACCAATTTAATCACCAAACCAGGCTTGGACTGGTCTGATGGGGAGTCTGGGAAATAATTCTCATGAGACTCTGCTGAGGAGTGAGAGGAGCATGTGCTGAGTGCTGATTGGAGGAGCCCATTACATGCTCCTCTGACCCATGGAGATCAGCAGCACCCTCAGGGGCTGTGCCTTCTCTTCTCTGCCTGGCCGGGTGACTGAGGCTTCTTCTTGTGGGCACAGTGTTGCTCCCAGTCTGCTCGGTCTCTGTCCCTCCCCCCACCTCTTCTCCAAGTTGCTGTTCCTCCCTGCTCCCAGCACACATTCTCCCAGTCTGATAATCCACTGTAATTAAACACTCCGCTTTTTCAAATGTGACACAAATGGTCCAGGGTCAGGTAAGGTTTGAGTGGGCTTAAATTAGTGACCAAGAGGCTTTTCTTCACTAATTAAAGCCCAACCAAACCTAACCTGTCCCTGTAAATAGCCTATTCAACACGATTGAAGTGTCTTTCCACGCAGAGTATCTCTCCACGTAAATTTACAGGTCTGCGCAGAAGTGGGAGTAGATGCTGTTGTAAAATCTGGTCCCCAAACACACCTGAAGAGGAGCGTACATTCCTCTAATGAGGTGAACTGGAACAAATATTGTTTTGTTGATTTTCTCAGATGTGTAGTGCCTCAAAAATACAATTTTTATTAATCACTGAAAAATGAAAGCTCTTGTAGTAGATGATCCCATCATGATCCCAAAATAAAACTTTGGGGATTTATTAACAACAGTATGAACAATTTTTTTGATGTTTTTCAAAAATTAAAAAATGATTTTTTTGAGAAAATCAAACTTTTGATTTTGAAAATTTTATATTTTTAATTTTTATTTAAACATACTACTATGTTGTATATCATATGAAAGCCCATAAAAAAGGTTTAAAATGAGACCTTGCCCAACTCTCTCACTCAGTTACGAGAGCTACAAATGCAATTTAAAAAAACTTTAAAAGCAACTTTTTCTTTAAAAAAAGACATATAACTTCAAAACCAGTGCACATATCAGTCTAAGATTTGGGGGGTTTTCTTTAAACCCATGGCAGCATTTATTATACCAAATTTAATTGAAATTAGAGAATGTAAGGTAGAATTTTATCTAAAATTGTGCTGATCTCATGTGAAATGACCCTGCTACTCCCTGGATCCAGTCCCTGCAAATATGATAAATATTATGTAGGGAAAGGGGAGCAGGTTAAACCAATAATAACATGAAGAGATCATTAACTAGGGAGCAATGTCACAGACCTGTGAAAGGCTTTATTATAAAAACACAAAGGTATAAAAATCTGTGTAAGCTCATACAGGAGACATCTGATCAGAAATGTACCTCTCTCATTACATCCATGTCACCAGGGGAGAAGAGGCGCTCGCTGTGTACGTCATACTGATGGTCTCCACCTCATAGCTCTTGTGGGTCTGAGGTTTAATTGTAGCTGATAATGGTGGATGAGGAGATTTCCCAGCCTGAGCTATATCTGTTCTTGTTACTATAAGAATGTGCCCAGTAACATATCTGTCATGATATAATACTTGTGGGGGAGATGATGGCACAGAGCAGACTCTGCTATAACAGGTAATACAGCGTATGTGACCGGCTCCGTCACTGTGACCACCATTCTGCACAAGGGTCTTTATACCGGGCAGGATCAAAAATATGACAAATCCCCTCATTGCAGTTATACTTATACTTAGATACATTGGGTACAATCCTAAGGGTCCTATCTGTGTTTCATACAGCAATTGGGTGATAGATCTGACAATGAGAAGGGTCTTTACTTGGTTCAGGGATTATAATAATTGGAGCTTCCAACATGTCAGGGGTAAGTAGCCTTTATCAGAACATGTAAACAGAATAAAAGTTGGTTGAAAATCCATCGGGCTCTCAGGGGTTTTATCTTTGGGAAGATATCTAATAACTGCATCAAATTCACTTTCTGTCCAAGGTCATCAGACTGTATAACGTAGAGTAATGTGCGTAAGCATATTGGCTCTATCTCTAATAAGTTAGATATTTGGGGTCCTTTATCATTGCTTAGCCCCTGAATCCTATTCCTGGCCAGTTGGCCTCTGACGGCCTTTACCGTGCCATAGCCGGCTGAGGGTCTCCTGAACCTGTAGTATGGCAGAGAGTACAGTTGTCCCATGAGAGCACTTAGTTCCAGCGTTCTAGACTCTAAAAAACAAGTCTTATTCTTCATTTCCAATGTAACAATCCTATTCTCCAGCTCCTTCTGTCTCTACATAGTAGCTTGTGTAATACTGACAGCAGCATGAACTCCCCTAACAACAGCTTTAAGAGTAGTGAAAGTGTGGAGGTATCTTCAGTACAGTTAGTAGGAAGAGGAGGTCTAACAAGGAGGGCAAGTCAGACTTCAGTGTTAGGTAAGAGATAATACCAGTGACATGGCCTAGGTGTAGCTTTAACAGAGGAACTCTCCCAAATCATCAGTACGGGTGCATGCTCTAAGTTATGGGGAATATCTTGTTTTTAGAAAATAGTCAGAGGAACCAACTGTCAATCAGTATTAAATTAATACGTGGGTAAGTATTGCAGCCCAATATATAGTCCTATATGTATAGTCCTCTCTACCAGATGTATTGCCCTCCAAGCATCATAAAGGTTATATTCTGCCACTAAATTTCTGAGTCATATGGACTGATTGCCCATTTTATCCAGATACCATTCAGATAAATAAAGTTAATTTTTTAAAGGATCTGGGGGGAAGATTAAAATCAGTTAAAATAAGAACCTTGTCTAAAAATTTACTTAAACAATGGTAATTGAATCAGGACAGTATCTTGTGCAGAGACTGTCCTACAACATCTCTACTGGGATTACACATCCGACATTTCTATCTGTGTGTTCCCGGGTGAGGGTAAGGACGACACTGTGAGGAGCGCGCTCCAAGCGGATGTTTACTATAAAGAGTTACACCCAATTTAAGCATCAATCTCGCATCCTCTGTCACACAGGTAATTGGATTTGCTGAATCACCCCCAAACAGTCCTCTCACTCCTATATACACCTATGATCTGTCATCACCTATTGAATAAGGGCAATAAATCCCCAATATACTGTCACACAAATGTACCTGCGGCTACACAGGGGTTATCAGTGCACACACCAGCAATCAAAGGGTCAACACGTTAAAACTCTGTTACACAAATGTACACGCTGACACACACTGTGCTGCTTGAAACAAGCGAGTTAAGATTTCCTAAACCAGCTTTCAAAGGGTTAAACCTGGTCAAACAATATTCTTAATTAAAGGCTAATGGATTCCTTAGAGTATCAAAGACACAATTTATTACATTTTAGATTTAATAGGCAAAGGTACAGTGCATTTGGATATAATAAAAAAAGAATCAATGACGTTAAAAAAAATAAATGCAAAACAGTTGTAAAAGAAACAGGATAAAATTACAGAGAATAAACACTTACATATCATGATCTGTATGCCTGGGTCAAAGAAGAATTAAATGGACAATTCTTCAATTAGATTGAGTCCCCAAGAGCTGACCCTCTGCCCTGTCATACAGTACTTAAGCAGGTTTCACTTGGAGGGCATTCAGGGGGGCAGTATATTTACTAATGTGGGGATGAAAATATCCCATGGGTGTCAAATATAGTTTGTCCAAAAATAGTCCAAAATCTTTTACCTTCTATAACTTTTCTCAGACATATAACATAACCTCCATTCCATTTACATATCAAATATGATGGAATTATAACATCATTCTGAAAGATATGCGACTACTGTGGTTTCTGTACATTGATTATATATACTTCACACACATTGTGCGTTATCTGCCCCTAAGTACAAAGTGACATACTGATTACTCCCAACATGAAATATGAAGAAATGTTCTTTGAAGTTAGTATTTTGTATATACACACATAGGTAGCAGGTGTTCTTCGTATTAGTGTAAACGTTTATCTGGCTACCCTGCATATGGTTTTCTCTGGCTTGTTAATTAAATAACCTTTCCAAGCTAATCTTTCCTAACTTGGAGCAGACTGTCTAATTAAGATCTTTTACGAGTAGGTAGAACATGGATGATCAGGGCAGTGATCTGCATATGTTACGTCAGATTCATGAAAGCATCTATCTGCTCTCTGATGAGATCAACCTAATACCTCCCACTGGGCTGACTGGGCAAACGTTATACAACACTTATGTCTGAGGGGAAATCATCTACATTCATATCTATTAATGTAATATTATATTTGGGCCCCACCCTGACAGACACCTAACATTAATCCGGAGGGTGACTTCATTACGCTTTGATGGACCACTGGGCAGGAAACACTGGGAAGTGATTATCATACATGTTTGGTTCGGAGTCAGGGAGGAAAGTACATCTCCTGTATAGCGACTACAGCAGCGTTATTCTGGGGAGGACTTTAGGACCAATCTCTGTATATTTGGGGACATAAGTCCCTGGACATTTATATACAGGAGACAGATATTACTGTATCCCGGGGGGCTACTACAAGCCATATTGTGACTGTACAGCTGCTATGTTATCCTTACACAGAGCATGGGATCTCCCAGCTGAATCCCAATGTAAAGCCTCTGGTGTAACAACTGGTAAATGGGAATAAACACATTATATGTCTGACCTGAGGACAGGTGAAGGAAGGGGCAGGAGAACCGGGGAGAGGGGTAACCAGGGGAAAGTGAAATAGACCCTGTCACAGCCAGCACTCACTGTAAGTATAACATTCCCTTTATTACAGGACACAGCAGGGAGCCTGGATAGGGCGAATGGACGGGTGATATGACAGCAATGTAAGATTAACCCCTGCTTTACTTGTACACATGGAGCTCAGAAATTACACACAGCTCATTCCTGGTGGTAAATTTATCAAGCTTCAGGTTTGGAAAGTTGCCTATAGCAACCAATAAGATTCTAGTTATCACTTATGTTGTACATTCTACAAAATTACAACTAGAATCTGATCGGTTGCTATAGGCAACATCTCCACTTTTTCAGACCCGCAGCTTGATAAATTTACCCCCTGATCACGTCCTCATCACGACAGACAAAGGGGGAGGTAACAATAAGTGGGAGGGGAGAGAACCTGCTTATATACCCAGTCAGTATAACATTCACATTAAATCCACAACCGTATATATAGGTACAACAGACACACGTTCAGTGCAAATATAAATACACTTTTGAATGCAACATTTATCAGATGCAACTCAATTATCTTACACCAGAAGCTGCAGAGGCGGCCTCACATCCTCCAGAAGTTTTATTCTAGAGTCCTCTAGATTGTTATATAACAGGACCAGTCTGATCAGAGACCGGGGTGTAATAAGAACAGAGCGGAGATCATCATAGCAGGATGAGGTCAGATGACAGCCACATAACCTGATGAAAGATGAGGTATCTGGATTAGTAATTTCTTATTATTTCCAGCCTCACACTCAGCATGAAGTCATAACTGAAAGAATAAACTGTGTAATGTAGATACAATTGTTGGTGTATATTGCAGCTATTAGGATGTAGGTGTCACTGATAATGTTGTTACTGATGTACTGAGTATAGATGAGGGTAGATGGATGTGTAGCCGGATAACGTCTCCTTAGAGTATTGATCAGTAAAAGATCATGTGACCTCAGAATGACTTTCCATGTACTGCAGGCACTTTTATTATCAGTTACTTTAGGATGACATAAATCATATATCTAACTAAGACAGAGGTTATTTACATGAATCAATTCAGAGCTTAGAGAAATATCATGAATTATTATTAAAATGCCTAATGAGAGAGTAAGCTGTCCACGATCTATAATACATCTAGTAATATTAATAACTAATGCAAAATACTCATTCGTAAAAAACAAAAAGCTAATAAATAATTGGTTGTTACTTAAGAAATAGAAAAAGAGTATGTTAAATATATACATAAAAGGATATGACAGTAGATAATGTTTCTTTGATTTTGCCTTGTGTGGTCTATGTCTTGTACTGAGAGGACAGATATATAAATACTAAGACAGTTCTTACATAAGATATTGTAGGATACAGTCTGGATGTCTTAGTCCCTCGCACAGAAGTTTTATTCCAGATTCCTGCAGATCGTTCCCTGACAGGTCCAGTCTGATCAGAGACCGGGGTGTAATAAGAACAGAGCGGAGATCATCACAGCAGGATGAGGTCAGATCACAGTGCTGTAACCTGATGACAGATGAGGTATCTGGATTAGTAATTTCTTATCATTTCCAGCCTCACACTCAGCATGAAGTAATAACTGAAAGAATAAACTGTATAAATGTAGATACAATTGTTGGTGTATATTGCAGCTATTAGGATGTAGGTGTCACTGATAATGTTGTTGTTGAGTAACTGAGTATGGATGAGGGTAGGTGGATGTGTAGTCGGATAACATCTCCTTAGAGTATTGATCAGTAAAAGATCATGTAACCTCAGCGTACCTCAGAAAACAGGATTTTTGTACTCACGTTACATCCATATCTCCAATATTATATAGGGGACACTGCTTTACCATAAGAATATAGGCAGTAGCGGAGTTGGGCACTTAGAAGTGAATTAAAACATAAATGAAGGACTCCTCCTCTATATGCCCCTCACCTGCTGACAATCAACAGTTTATAACTAACAAAGCCCAGAGAATGCACAACATATAATAACAATAACAAGAAATAACAGAACTAAGGGGGTTCGCAGTGTCCCCCAGTTGACATCAGAGAGATGGATTTAATGTAAAATCCTGTTGTCTCCTACATATCATCTGGGGTCCCTGCTGGGGACCCCAGATTATGGGGATGTTCCGTGGGGATGTTCCAAAGATGCCACTAAGGGAGGGTACGCTCAGACACAGCTGAGCACAAAACTTTCCTACCAAAACTATCATCCCTGGAAGCAAATAGATAATCGTATGGACGGAGGACCGGATTGCTGCCAGACACACTAGCTCCGCTGAAGCCATGTGTCACATCAGCCAAGATGTACTTAAAGATCTGGTCAAATCAGCAGAAATATTACCTGGCACAGGTTACCTGCACAGACGTCTTTTTTATCCATCTGGCAATGGTCTGCTTAGTTGCTGGCCAACCCCTCTTCATTCAGGACATAGAAACATAGAATTTGACGGCAGATAAAAAACACTGGGCCCATCTATAATGCACATTTTTTAACCTATGAAAACCTCAAACCTTATTTAATGCTTTGCAAGAATATTCTTATGTCTATCTCAAGCATGTTTAAATTGGTCTACAGTATTAGCCTCTACCAACTCTGATGGAAGGCTATTCCACTTAATCACTACCCTTTCGGCTGGACCAGGAGAGAATCTGTCTTCTGAACACCAGCAGTTCAAGATAATATATCTTCAGTGATCTGACTACATCCAGCAGAATTATGATTATCCCTAGAACCTTTTTGTCATGAAAAATAAGAGAAGATTTACATGACAGAGCCCCCAGCTCTGAAACCCTTCTTGCTGAAGGTATGGCAAGAAGATGAACTGTTTTCCATGTAAGAAATTTAAATTTGACTAAATCGAAAGACACAAAAGGATATTTGTGTAGAACCTTCAAATCCAGATTAGGGTCCAAGGTCTGCACCTCTGGAATATTAGAGAGCTTCTTCTGAAAAAATATAGACAGAGCAGACACCTGGGAGTAAATGTATGAACCTACGAATCCTGCAATTCGCAGGAAATCGGCGACATTGCAGGGAAAATTTAAAGCGGCGATGGCTTGCAGAAATCAGAGGGTCATACATTTTCTCCCTGGACTCTTAGAGAACCTAATCTTAGTGCACAATCAAAACCATCCTGAAAAAAAGAAAGACGACGGGACAGACTGAAGTCTGGACTCCTCTATGTTTACACCAGTGTAAATAGATCTTCCAAACTCTATGATACTTTAAAAGCAGAAGAAGGTTTCCTAGCTCTTAACGTAGTCTGGATCACCTTTTCGGAGAACCCCTCCCTTGACCCTTAGAATCTCGGCTTCAATAGTCATGCCGTCGAACTGAGATGAGCTAAATCATAGCATAAAAACGACCCCTGAGAGAGAAGATCCTCTCTTAGTGGAAGTCGCCATCCTGGCTCAGCTGACTTCCTTAGGATGTCTACATACCAAGTTCTTTTTGGCCAGTCTTGTGCTACCAAGATCACCTGATCCCTTTCCTCCCTGGCCTTCCTGAGAACACAAGGCTACATGGTTATTGGGGAAAGACATATATTAGATGGAAATCCCAAGACACTGTCACAGCATCCACCTGGATCGCCTGAGGGTCCCAGGTCCTCGAACAAAATTTCTCTGTTTTGTGATTGAAGTGTGCGGCCATCATATCTACCTCTAGTCGTCCCCATCTTTTCACGATCAGATCGAAAACATCTGGATGGAGAGACCATTCTCCTGGGAGGACCTCCCCATTCTCGATTCCTGAGATGCAGACTATGGATATTACCAGAACATGACGTTCAGCCCAAGCCAGAATCCTGGCTAACTCCCTCATCACTAGGGGGCTCCTGTTACTCCCCTGATGGTTTACATATGCCACATCCATGTCACTATCCAATTGGATGAGAAAAGGCCTGCTTATCAGAAGAGGATGAGCCTGAAGCAAGGCATTCCTTCTAGACCTGAGCTCTAATACATTTAAAGGAAGCTCGGACTCCTTCCTGGACCAAAGACCGTGTAGCAACAGATGAAGCGCCACACTGACCCAACCCTGACAACTTGCATCTGTTGTTACAATGGAACAGTCCCAAGCACAAAAAGGACGCCCCCTACTCAGGTGATTTCCCCTGAGCCACCAAAAAAAGGACAGACGATACTGTGGCAACAGTCGGATAAGCTGGCTTTCTAGATGCAGGTTGGATCTGGATCACTTCATTAGCAGATCGTTCTGAAAATTCTAGAAGGCAGATGAGCATACTGTCTTTGTGTAGTCATGGAGCGCAGGCTGTAGGGGGGTGTCGTAGTGTGGTTTTGCATCTGTTCTTGTATTTTGATTGTTGTGGTGGGTTTGTGGTTCATGGAGGCAAGGGTATTCCTCAGGTGTGTAGGTAGAGGGTAAATAGGTAAAGAAGTGAAAGATGGGAATGATGGGTGGTCGAGGTAGGTAGTCAGGTTATGTGGAGAAGGGGTGTTATCAGGGAGTTTTGGGTAAGAGGAAGCTGTGGAATTGCTGTTGTAGGGGATGTGGGGGTGTATGATGAATATGGGCAGAATGGGTGTGTGTGTGTGTGTTTTATGGCAGAAAGGTATGGTGAGAGTGGTGTTATTGAGCAGGTAGTGGAAATGGAGAATAGGTGAGTGAGGTAGGTGTAGATGGTGATGATGGGTGCGAATAGGAGTAGGAAAATGAGGGGGAAGGGAGGAGTGAGGGGTGGTCAAGGGATTACACCTATAAAAATAGGAGAAATAACCAAAATATAGGATAAATCAGAATAAGGTGTGAAGCTGTGATAGTCTGGATAGGAGATTGCATGACCAATGTATAGTACAAAAGTATGAATATACTCAAATTAAGTACTAGGCAGAAAATAAAAGGATAAAAAAATAAGAAATAAAACATAAATAAAAAAAGAAAAGAAAGAATTAGCGAGTAAAATTGGGAGCAAGAGACATAATACAAAATGGTAACAAAAAAAATGGTATAAAGATATAAGCAAACGGTTTTCCGTAATGCAGGTAGGGCTCAAACACGTTTCACCACGTGTAGTAGCTTCTCCAGTGGGTTCTGCGTGCAGAGTGGTCAGCCATCTTGAGACGTCATCTATTTAAATGTTCGGGTTGATTTTGGCGCCAAAAATGAAAAATGTTTGAATTTCATTGGTTGGTCTGATGGATGGTGATATAGTGTAATGTCCAAGGTTTTAGGGTCTAAAACCCTACTACATACCTCAATCCCTCAAGCACAGCCACCACAACACCGCATAAACCACCTCCAAATCATAAAGACAAAGAATATCCAAACTCCCTCCATAAAACAGACAGGCATATTTAACCTTAGCACCAAAACTCTAAACACACCCGAAGTAAACCTACTCAAAGAAGGCCTAAGTTTTGCACCCACAATCTATACCTTGAGTTTTGATGCCTTTATTGACACCAGCAAATTTTGCAGGAAACTCACTCCCAGTCACACAACACAAACATACCAAACTCAAACCGATCTCCAAACATAAAGGCAATCCCATCCCTGGAAAGCTGGTAAACAAGATTTCGAGAAAACATTTATCAAAAAACTACCCAATTCAAAGTCTAACCTAACAAAAGATGAAATCAAAGCTTTAAAACTCCTCCTAAAAGGAGGGCGTGTCCTGGATGCCATTGTACCTAGATGTGTTTCACGTGAGCTCCGTGCACAACTTCTCCTTATTTGCTGATTTAGGCCCCTCACAACCTGCTTGTGACCACCGACGGTTCGGGGTAGTGACCGGGACCACCTGTACCCACGGTCAGCTCTGTTTTGCCCCATCTGTAGAGAGCTGACTCTCCTTTTGATCTTGGGCCTGTTTTCCCGCCAAATCTCGGGGAGAAATCCCGTCGCTGCGGCACCCGAACATCGGGTTTCTAAGGGAGTAATAGTGTCCAGAGCCCACACCTCTACCTGGGACAAAGCCTCTCTTGTGGGCTATATCCTCCTCGGAGATCCCTCTCTCCCCTGCGGGAGCTGAAGCACTTTCCCCCGTCGTCGGCAGTCCCAACATAACATAGAAGAAAAGGACTCTGATAGCGGGGACACCGTCTGTTTCCGCCCGCGGTGAGGGACTTCGGCTGTCGGCGATCTCGGAGTTTCTTCTCTGCCCTGGATCTCTGCTTTGGCTGCACTGAACGCTGCTGTCTCTGCTGAACCCAGCCCCATCGTCGCAGTGTATCTCCGTCTGTCCATAGCCTCTCTCTGCTAAAAGGATCCTCTGGAGCCCATTGCCTCCCTTCAGAGCAGCATACACCCGATCTCTGCCCGGGACTTCCTCGGACTCTCATAAATCCAACGACTCTACTGGGATATCTGTTCACCAATAGATTTTGCTGTGACATCGATTGATAGTGAGAATCCCTCATTATTGAGCTTTTTGCAGCTGCTGCCGGCATCAGATCTAACAGATTGCACAGATCAGATTGCTTCGCTTTCTATAAGGAACTTTGCTGCCACCCTGTGGCCATTTATTGAATTTACTTCTTTCTAATATTACCCTTTCTGCTGATTTAATAGTTGTTCTTTGTAGCACTTAGATGTGTTGAACCACACTCCCACACTCGGGCGCCTGAGAGGCCGGGATGACCTGATAAGTGTACTCTCTCACTCGCTATCTATGTGATCAGTTCCCCTTCTATACCCTACCCCTCTCCCCTTTCATCTATTCCATCGCTCTGGTAGAGGAATTTCAGGAGAGATAATATAAAAAACAAATAATTAAAAAAAAACAAAAAAAAAAAATTCCCTCCCCCCCAAAAAAACCCAAAAAATTATAGCAGATATAAAAAAAAGAAAAAACACACTCAAGATGTCTACTAAAAACAAAAGACATACCACAGGAAGGACAGCTCCCCTCTTTACTGCTGCCTCTAAGAAAGTGACGGCTTCTTCGCCTCCAGCAGATCAATATCGTCCCAGCTCCCTGCCAGATTTGGACTTAGATTCCACAGTTCATGCAGCTATTACTAACCTAGCGAACGATATAAAACTTACTTTCCAACAGGAACTTAAGTTATTGTCAAATTAAAAATAGAAATAGCAGCCCTCGGCAATAGAACGGATACTCTTGAATCGAAAACTGATGACATTTGTCGTGCTCAGACGACTTTTGAACGTGAATTAGCCTTGCTTCGCACTGAGATGGATTCTGTGAAAGAGAAACAAGAAGACCAAGAGAACAGTTCACGGCGAAATAATTTGAAGATTCGTCATGTACCAGAATCTGTAACAAACTTATCCCTGCCTGATTTCCTCTTCAAACACCTACTTCCAGACAGAAAAAATTCTGATGGATCGTGCACACCGAGCTCTTCGAGCCAAACCAGCTATCGATCAAAGACAGCGAGACATTATAGTCCGCCTTCATGATTATCAAACGAAAGAAAAATGACTTAATGCAACTAGACTCACAGATTTGATTGACTTTCAAGAAATGCAGCTTCAGATATTCCAAGATTTGGCACCCTCTACTATCCAGAAACGTAGAGATCTTCAACTGGTTACAAGAATACTACGTCAACACAATTTCCGGTATAGATGGGGACTTCCATTCCAATTACAAGTATTTGCTGGGAACTCCGTCCTATATGCCAAATCGCTTGACCAAGGACAAGACATCCTCTCCAAGCTTGAAATTCTTCCGGATTAAACCTCATCCACAGCAGACGATAATTCCTCAAGACCTGCAAAAGATTTAGCATCGCCTCCTGACTGGACAACGGTGAATCGTCGATCAACAAGACCTTCCACTGATCCAGGCTGAGTGGTAACCCACAAAAGTTCATTACATTTTTCAAACTTTTTCTTGGACTTAAGTCTAACACCTAACACTTATTTGCCTTGTGACCACCATAGGCACCTAATAACCAAACTGCCTTTTGTCATGTGCTCTTAGTATTTCTCTGCTTTTATATTATATCCCCTTACGGAAGTTTAAATGTAAACAAGTCTCGGGATGTCTGACAGTCTTATTAGAGACTAGGTCAGATGTCACCTGTTAATTATGATGTTGTTACAAACTCAATGTTACATAAATGTTCATATTGTTTAGTCTAATTTCTCCTCTCACTCCCCCCCCTTCCAGCTCTACCTTCCTGATTCTCCCTTCTTCCCATCCCTCTCCTGCACAACCGTTCTTCCCTTACTTCTCTCCTCCTACTCCGCACTTCTCCCCTTTGTCCTCTTCCCACCCCCAACCTTTACCACTCCTCCCTCCTTTCTACTACTTTCGCCCCCTCTCCCCTTTTTCCCACCATTTCTTCCTCTGGTCACTTATCCACTCCAACTTTGCTCAGAATACTCCAATCTCTCATACTAGATAATTATACCTGGCCCCTTTTGCGGCCTATCAATATCTCACTACAATAACCACCCCCCAGAAGCACCCTTACTTGTATTACAATGTTTTTTCTTCACTGTTTGATAATTTCATTGATGGTCCTACATGGGGCTCTCCTCTCTGAGGGTATCAGCCTAATTAGGCCTCTTTCTCTTTCTTCTTTCTACCTTTCTCTTACCTGTGGCACCCCACCCCTCCCCCCATCCTTACCCCAAGGTTCCAGATGGACCGAAGATTTATTTTCTTTTTTATTCACTCGTGTAATTTTTTAATAAAATTATGTAGGAATTACGCTTCCTCTTGCACCCATGGCGCTTAAGGAACTCTCGATTAATGTTAACGGTCTGAACTCACCTTCTAAACATGCGGTGGTCCTGGGAGCCTGCAGGAGAGAGAGAGCCGATATAGTCTTCCTTCAAGAGAGCCACCCCATGGGACAACACACTCGTCTACAAAGTAAGCTTTATGCCCAAATGTTATTTGCCTCTGCGGACTGCAAGAAGCGTGGGGTGGCAATTTTAATACACAATAGGGTTCCTTTTCTCCTAACTAAATCACATTCAAACCCGGACGGTCGGTATCTGATTGGCAAATTTCGGTCTGAGCAGATTACACTAATTTCTCTGTACGCACCAAATCAGGGTCAGGGTTCCTTTTTTTCTGAAGTATTTAGTCGTGTTGGGGACTTCAATACCAATTTACATCCAACACTAGACAATTCCTTTGGCCCCTCCAACCAAAAGCCTTCTCCAACTTCCTTAAGAGACTCCCAATCCTTGCTCTCATGTGTACACAATGTAGCTCTACATGTCACTTGGCGTCTTAAAAATGCGGACACGAAAGACTTCACACATTATTCAGCCCCTCATGGAAGCTATTCTCGCATAGAGATGATTTTTGTTTCCCATTACCTCACTCATGCGATATTAGATGCAGGAATTACCCCTCCCAGCAAGACAGATCACGCAGAAGTAGATATCACTCTTGACTTGATAAAATTAGCTCCACGACCTCGTCGATGGCGCCTAGATGACTCATTGTTGTTGTCTCACTCTGTCTGCCAAGAGATTAAGGAAGCAATTAAAGAATACTTTGAACTGAATACCTCAGAAGAGATCGCCCCAGGAATTATTTGGGAAGCTCATAAGGCTACCATCCGAGGCAAAATGATAAGCAAGACTTCCGCAGCTAAAAAATTGGCTTCGCACGAAATAATTTCCCTAGAAATTTTTTTTTTGCCTCACTGCTTACCCAGCATAAACTACACCCATCTACGACTCTAACACAAATTTCTGAAGTCAGAGGCCAACTGAATACAATCCTCTCCTGCAGAGCTGCAAATACACTTAAAAAATTAAATCAGCAATACTATGATAAAACTGATTCTATACTCGCTAACAAACTTTGACAGAGGAAAGCTAAAGGACTGGTTACAAAACGTAAAAAAACATCTAACTCTCAGATGGTGTATGACCCTGTGCAAATCGCCCAAGAATTTCACGATTATTATAAAGCACTGTACAATCTCCCCGGGGCCCCATCCTCTGTCGATTCTCTTGACGAGAAGATCACATCCTTTATATCATCTCTTTCATTGCCGCATCTCTCAGATGATGACATCGCCTGCTTAAACGCTGATATCACTCAGATAGAAACAGGCTCGGTGATTAAGATGGTGAAATCATCTTCTATCCCGGGCCCTGACGGATTCACCCCACAGTATTACAAAAAATTTGCCCCTCACATGACAGACTTTTATAATAAAGTTTTAACAGGTTCCCCCTTTAACAAGGAGACGACATTGGCCACCATCGTTGTTATTCCAAAACCAGGGAAAGACCCTAGCTCGTGTTTCAGCTATAGACCAATATCACTACTGAATGTATATCTTAAGATATATGCCAAAATTTTAGATAATCGGTTGAATGTCCTCCTTCCTTCCCTGATCTACCCGGATCAGGTCGGGTTTATACCAGGCCGCCAAGCTATAGGTAACACTAGATGCGCTATTGACCTCGTACACTCTATTAATGCCACTAAACATTCATCACTGATTATGGCGCTTGATGCTGAAAAAGCATTTGACCGAATTTCTTGGTCCTTTATGTCTAGGATCTTGAGATCAATGGGCTTCTCTGGTAAATTTTTAGATGGCTAACTAGCACTATAAAAATGACCCAGGGCAATGGTGGTGGCCAATGGGGTCTCATCCTTCCCCTTTTCAATCTCCAATGGGACAAAGCAAGGTTGCCCCCTCTCTCACCTTTAATATTTGCCCTTCTAATTGAACCATGAGCTGCAAAGATTCGAGCTAATAAGGCTATTCATGGAATTAAAACAGGGAAATCGGAACACAAAATATCACTGTACGCTGACGATGTTCTCCTGACTCTCTCGGACCCAGCAGTCTCTCTACCCCCCCTCATTGCAGATATCAACACCTACAGCACCATCTCAGGATACAAAATAAGTCCCCACAAAACAGAAATTTTTGATTTCTTTCTAACAGATAAAACTAGATCTTCCCTCTCTCAGCAGTTCCCCTTCAAATGGCATCAAAAAAAGATTAAATATTTAGGCATTCACATCACTAAGCAATACAATCAACTTTTTCAAGCTAATTACCCAAAATTACTCTCCCAGATTAAATCTGATCTTGAAACTTGGAACCAACATTTTATTTCATGGATAGGTTGCATCAGTTCAATCAAAATGAACATCTTGCCTAGATTGCTATATCTCTATCAAGCCTTAATATCACGCATTCCCCCATGTTTTTAAATTTTTACAGCACTACACATTTATATGGGGCAAAAAACGCCCAAGAGTCGGCCTTCTCGTCCTGCAGAGGTCGGCACGGGGTGGCGGCTTAGGTGTACCCAATTTTAGGCATTATTACTTAGCGGCGCAACTTGCCCAATGTGTGTCATTGAACTCTCCTAGTTCCTCCAGGGTCTGGGTCTCAATCGAAACAGAAAGCTTGGGTATCTCTTCCGCATCCTCTCTCCTGTGGCTCCCTCGTTCGAGTCGTTCACAATCCATTTCTCAACACCCAATTGTAGCCCACTCGTAATCTCTTTGGGATCCAGCAAATGTGAAATTTAATCTTGCTCCTACCCCCAGCCCGGTCATTCCACTCTTTGATAACCCCAAATTTCCACCAGGGTGTATAACTTCATCTTTTGAACACTAGAAATGGAAAGACATACGCTACCTCAACGATATCAGCAAAGACTTCATTTCCCTCTTTTGATGACTTAAAAACAAAACGTAATACTCCCAATGCATATTTTTTCTAATACCTGAAATTAAGAAATTTTCATTCTACCAATAAATTAATTTTAGGTTGTAGGCTGTTGAACTTTTTTGACTCGCTTTCGCTCCAGCGGTCTTCTACCAAAGGTCTCATTTCCTTATTATATTGGGAACTTGGAGTCCCTTATTTAGACGACCAAGGTTCTCATGAGAGGGCTTGGGAAAGAGACCTGGGGGAAACACTAGAAAATGAAGACTGAGAGGAAATTAGAACTAACACAACCTCCAGTTCAATCTGTGTTAAATTGAAAGAAAATGCTTATAAACTTTTTTATTGTTGGTATTTGGTTCCAACCAATCTACAAAAAAAAAAATCTTCCCATATTCATCTACCACATGTTGGAGAAGTTGTGGCGCAGAAGGGTCCTTCCTCCATATCTGGTGGCAATGTCCCAGACTTACTCCCTTTTGGATGGAATTTAGGGAGTTTGCCTCACAGCTACTGCAACTTGACATACCATTTTCTCCCATGTTTTTCCTTCTCCCTCTCTGGATTTCATCGGCCACCAAACATCAAATGAAAATGTTTCGTCACGTAATCTCTGCTGCCCTATACCAAATTGCTACGGACTGGAAGCAGCCAAATGCACCAACTCTACAGACGATTATCGGCAGGGTTTGGTACGTTTATCAAATGGAATGCATGACATGCATAATCCGTAATACTTCTAAGTCATTCATTAAGGTTTAGACGCCGTGGACCTCATACTTCCAAATCCAAACCCTTTTTGTCATGTGATTCAACAGCATCACTCCATCTGGATCCTTCTCACCTCTTTGTCTGTTTTACCCAGTTTGTTTATTAGTTTATTACGTTTGTCCCCAATTGTAAAGCGCTACGGAATATGTTGGCGCTATATAAATAAATGATGATGATGATATTCCCTTCCCTATTCCATCATTCCCATCTCTTTTTCTTTTTCCATATTCTACTACACTCCTTCTTCTCTCTTACTCTTAGGCAGTCTGCCACGCCACCTCCCCTCCTTACTCTTGTCTCTCTTACTTCTCTTTCTAAAGTTGTTGTTTTCCTTGGAAAATCGGGTCAATGTCCTTACTAATACTCTTACTAATACTCTTTTCCAATAAGGCACTGTATGTTTAAAGCATATGTATTCTTCAGATGTTTATAACATAGTGCTGTACAGAATGTTACTTTTGGTTGACCCTTGCAAAAATAAAATCTTTAAAAAAAAAACAACTCCTCTAAAAAGACACAGACATCATTATCAAACCAGCAGACAAAGGAGGGGGATAGTAATTATGGACACAGACAATACATAAAAGAGGGTATAAGACTACTCTCCGACCCCCTCACCTATCAATGACTAACCAACGACCCCACCAATAAATTCATCTCAGAACTAGAGACTATTATAAATGAAGGATACACAGACCACATCTTCAACTAGCACAAAATGCAATTCCTGCTTACAAAACAACCCCAAATCCCCACATTCTACTTCCTACCCAAAATACACAAATCCAGTACCAACCCCCCAGGCAGACCCATAGTATCAGGAATAAATTCCATAACACAAAGCCTATCCCAATAAACAGACACATTCCTACAACCCTATGTCACTAAGACCACATCATTCCTCAGGGATACAACACATGTACGCCACACACTTCAAGAGCACTCTTGGAAAGATACATACATTTGTTGCACAATAGATGTAAGCTCACTTTACACCAGCACACCACATCGGAAAGGAATACTGGCGATTGGCAGAACAGTAGAAGAAGACCCAAACCTGGACAGAGATCAGATACAGTTCATGCTCAAAAGCATAGAATTCATACTCGCACACAACTACTTCCTACACCTACTACCTACAGACACAAGAGACAGCTATGGGAACTTAATTTGCCCCGAGCTATGCAAACCTATATATGAATTCCTGGGAACAGGACTTTATCTACAATAACAACCCCTACAACACAACGCTACATCAATGACATACTCCTTATATGGGAAGGAACAGAGTCCCTACTCAATGACTTCCTGAAACACATAATCCAAAACAAACTAAATCTGAGCTTCACAGAGAAACACAACACTAACAGCATAAACTTCCGAGACCTAACACTGAACATTGAAAACTCAGAGATCCACTCCAAAACATTCTATAAACCCGTAGACAGCAACAACTATGTCCTCAGAAGCAGCGGCCATAAAAACACCTGGCTTAACAACATCCCTTCAACCAATACAGAAACATCAAAAGGAACTGCACAAAGAACTCCAGTTATCTAGTCCAAGCCCAAGACAGGATATCTAGATTCAAAGAGAGGATAGGTCTCCCCGACTCTAACAGAAGCTAAAACCAAAGTCACAATATGTTATGGACTGGAATAATATCAGGCCAAGTGGGCGGTTCCCACGAAGGCCTGGGCACGTGACTAGCTGAGTCAGGATCATATGATGCTTAGAGAATAAGAGCACAAGGCAATGGGTCTGCTTAATATGTACTTCAATGAATATGAGCATAGTACATATCAACACATAATAACAATGCAGCAAATAATAATGAGATGTAGAGATAAGCAGTACATCATATATAACATTACAATGGTTAAGCATTAAACACGGCAGTACTGCAAATCACAAGGAATATAGATATATGGGACATAAATGCAAGTATCAATAAAACACATAGAATATGTATTGCATCCACTGAGCACAGAAGGAGTCCACGGCTGACTACTAGCAGGTTCTGTGCACATCAGAATATGTAAGTTAGTCACAGCAGGGCGTGGCAATGGTTTTGTATTTGGCAGTAGTCAGTATGCAGCATGGATTGTGATATCCGTGACAAGACAAGTATAGAGACCAGCAAAGTTCTATACACAGAGATGGTGGGTCACAATGTTCAGGATACCACAGGGGTCCGGTAATTAGTAGAGATTAGCACTACAACATATATGCAAGGTAAGAGTCTGATCACCGCAGAGTGTAGAAATAGCAGCATCAGCGGACACAGTCCAGAAGGTATCAAATAAGTTCTTGTACAGTAGTATAGGTGAGATGGCAGTTCAGTATATCACAATGATGAGAATCTGCACACTTGGCATAATAAACAAAGTCTTGTCAAATGATGCATAAAGATACTTGCAAACAGGAGAGTCCCAAAGATGGTTGGTTGATGAAGCAGGTTCACCCACAGGGAATCCAACAGGAGAGTTCAGGAATGCACAAGGGTCAGAGAATACACAGGAGTCCATGGAGTCAGACAAGCAAACAAGTTGCACTGACAATGAGCAGGTGTCAGTGCGGAGTTTAAATAGAGCAAGTTTGAATGACCCGCCCTGAAGGTGAGTCATGTGATCCACAGGAGAACAGAGCAGACAGGGAAAGTAGCAAACCTGGACAGGATTGTTACACAATAATAGATAGGTCCAAGCTAATTAAAATCACCAAAGTCAACCCCGGAAGTTCAAAACCACCTAAAGACGACACCATCCGCTTCATCACCCAATACAACAAAAACAGTTACAAAATGAAAAAGATTCTGCAGGCACCCTGAAACATCCTTAAAAGTGACCACTACATAAGCCCATTGCTACTAGACATACCCCACATTACACACAGAAAAGTCGGAGACCAATAACCTCTTAGTACCAAGCCACGTAAAAACCCACAGAACCGTGAAAAATAAAAGCAACACACCAACACCCAAAGGTTACAAAAACTGCGGGAGCTGCAAAGCCTGCCACAACAACACAATCAAAAACTTCAACACTTTTATCTCCACAACAACAGGAGAACTAATCCAAATAAAGAAAACCATAAACTGCCAATCCAGCCACATTGTCTACCTCATCACATGCACCTGCAACCTAAAATATGTTGGACGTAAGGCGAGACCCCTAAACGTAAGGATGCTTGAACACATGAACAACATCCAAAAAAACAAAACACAAAATTTAGTTGAACACTTCTAAACAGCACATAACAACAAAATTGACAACTTACAATTAGTAGGAATAGACAAAATTAAAATGCCAGAACGGAAAGGGGACATAAAAAAGATTTTAACTAGACTAGAAACCAAATGGATATACAAACTTATAACCCTAACACCAAACTGTCTAAACACTGAGATAGACCTTTGGAGCTTTCCATAAAAAACACACTCTCACCCCATACAACTCATCTCTCCACGACCACAATAACCACACATACAACCGATCTCTACTTACCCCACCACCTAAAATGACACAAGAAAAACACTCAATCGAATAACTTAAACTTACGATTTAATTTGGAAAACATCCACCATACACTGAAGCAATATTCATTCTCATCACTATATTTCATTTACATCACCATTACTCCATTCATTTTTTATCCCCAGTCTCATCTTTTATTTATCATTTTCATATATTTATATGTTCTATAATTTTACATGTTTCACACTTAGTATATTATCCAGTAATAATTTCAGCACTATTTTTATTATATTCTCATTGTTATTTGTATAAGTGGAGTAGAGATCCTTCATCTCTACTACACTTATACTGCTATATACATTTCTCTCTAGTTTATTCCCACCTCTACTTTCCTATTCACCGTCTCATAACTTATCCCTTCCATCCCCTTTACTCTACTCACTCACAACCACCCGATATTCCCCCCCACACCAACTACACTAAAATCCGCGCTGCCCCACACATACAAGCCACACAGTCTCCCTGAATGACAGCCCTCCCGACAAGCTGCTACAGACACTGCTGGGCATGCATACGAGACACAACATAGAGATGTGCATCCCGGGGGAACCTAACAGAGAGATGCGCGCACATCCACCAACACAAAGTTGGCACCTGCATCTCACATAGGAGATGCGCACGCACCCCCCCCACTACACCACCAACGAACTTAAAACACCTTTTGCTTTGGGAGAAGCATCATCTTAAAAGTAGCTTTATGACTTAGCCAGGAGACCTCGTAGTTGATCCAACTCTTAGTCAATGCAGTAAGATGTGTAAGTAGCCGGGTATAATTGGTTTCAAATATATCAGCCGTGGTGGCAGGAATGTGAATGCCCAAGTAAGGCAGGAATTTTTGGACAAATACAAAAGGGAATTTCCTTTGTAGAAGCATAAGAGTTGGTAGGGGAATGTTAATGGGCAAAGCCTCCGATTTGGTGATATTAAGTTTATAAATAGCGATATAATATGAGCTGTAGGGCCGAAAATGAGGTCCCTGGGTTAGTGACAAACAAGAACACATCATCCGCAAACAAACATAATTTATAGGAAGATGAGTAAAGAGTGATCACCCGGGAAGTCAGCTGCTGATCTAATTGTTGGGCCAAGGTGCAATAGCCAGGGCAAACATCAGAGGGGATAAGGGGCAGCCCTGTCTAGTACCATTTGAGATAGAGAAGGGAAAAGAAAGAAAGCAATTACTAAAAATTCTAGCTGTTGGTCATTGATAGAGAGCTAAAATAGAATGAAGGATAATCCCAAAGGAAACCAAATTTAACTTCTTTCATATATAGCCAGTGAAGCCTATCGAAGGCTTTAATTCGCATCTAGAGACAACAAGACTAGTTCTGCTGCAGAGTCTTGTACTAAGTCTATTACGTTTAAAATACGCCTAGTATTATCTGATGCCTGGTGACCAGGTATAAAACCCACTTGATCCGGATGGATGAGGTAGGGAAGAAATGGGTTCAGCCTGATGGCAATTAATTTAGCGAAGATCTTTAAATCTGTATTGAGAAAGGCAATGGGTTTATAATTTTTATAGTATGAGTGATCTTCGGGATCGTAATGATCTGTGCCTCCAGCATTTCTACTGGAAAGCTATCTCCACTCATCACTTTTTTGTACAAAGCAGTGAGAAGTGGGACCAGGGTCTCTCTGAATGTGGTATAAAAGGAGTTAATGTATCCATCCGGGCCAGGGGCCTCAGCAGGGTCTTCATGACTACCTCTACTTCCTGTGGAGAGCAAGGGAGATTACGGGATGCCAGATTATCAGCATCAAGGGTTGGGAGGCGCAAGTGGTGCAAAAAAGCAGCTATTGAGGTTGATATTTGTTGTGACAGACTGGTGTCATCTTGCAGATTATAGAGGTCAGTGTAATATTTGGCAAATAGGTTCCCTATATCAGATGGGTAGTATGATTTATTCCCAAGGGAATCATGAAGCATTTTAATTCTGTTCTGAGCCTGCTTGTTTTTTCCTAATACTATTCAGTTCTTTCCGAAGTGATTTGGATGAATTATTCTGATTTTGGTGCTCAAGGTGTGCTAGCTGAGATTCAAGGTCTTATTGGTGGTGATGATATTGCTTTTTCAGATGAGCACCTATTTGAATGGCCATTAGGGCACACCAATGCATAGAGTGAGATGTATCATCTGGGCTGCTTGTAGATAAAGCTCTAGGGGTTCTGAAAGGGCAACTTTGGGTCCAGAGAGCAAGAGTATGGGGCTAATAAAGAGACTATGGTCACCTGTATATCATCCAGTAGTTCTACCAGTATAAGGTAGTGACACGATTTATCATCAACTTTTTTTGTGGAGGGTGAATTGCACTCGAGCACTGAACAGGATGGAGACCCCATTCCTTTTGAATGGGCCGTTGGCAGAATAGGAGATCGGAAATCGAGGATCTTGAAACGTGAAGGAGGGGGAGTGGGAGGAAGAGTGGGTCTCCTGGAGAGCCACAACATCTACGTTTATGAAAAGTAGTGAAAGCTAGCCTGCGTTTATTTGGGGAGTTAGAGAAAGAAAATTAACCATTGTCTATATAATAGGGGAAAGTTTTTACGGAGGTAGCCAGTCAAGAAAAAGCGTCCCTTGAGCAAGTGGTGGGGACGGGGAAGGTAAAAAAACAAAAAAAGGGGAAAAAACAAAGCTAGCCCGAAGATGGGGCTAAAGTATTTGCCACAGAGAAAAAGTGAGTGGCAAACTAGTTAACATGTGTTTCAAGAGTGTCAAACATTAATATGACCATTAATATGACCATGTGATAGTGTAACATTTGAACGAAACCTAAGCATGGAACAAACTGAAAAATATAATATGTCCTGCTCTCATCGAGAAGTGAGGTCTGGGCACCGGAACCCCAGTACTTCAATGAAAGGGATGGGGGCACCATCACCCCGAGGCATCCCTCAAGAAGACTGTATGAGAAAAGGCAACAAATGGGAATTATGTTATTCTAGCATGTGCAAAATGAAAGTGTGGCAAGACGGCATAACACAAGTAAATATACTTATCCAGTCAGAGATGAGAGATGTGAGATACTATCTAGTCCTTCTGAACTTGGAACCATTCCGTACAAAGCGGAGATTCCCTTGGAGCTAAGCCTGATGAAGGAGAGATTTGCTATTCTTCGAACAATAACTTAGAACCTGCTCTCAATGATTAGATGACATATGTGGATCTGTCGCTATGAATCAACCAGCAAGCCCCAACGATAAGGGATAGCATTGGCCCGTAAAGCTGTTGTGATTGGTTGTAAGGAGCGCCATTTTTTGAAAGTCATCAAGGAAAGATCCTGGAATAGTTGTAAATCGCCAAGTATGGCCACGTTGTAGTCGTTCCATACAGCACGGAGGATAGCCTCCTTGGTAGTAAAAAAGTGAATTCGGAAGAGAGTGTCCCTTAGTTGGTTGCCTACCGCTAAGCGAGGGTGGGGCAATCGATGGATGCGATCAATCAGGATGTTCTTGTCTTTCGTTGTAGGCGGTCATTTCCAGAACAAAGACATGACGTAGTTCTGTAGGTCAGAGCTCGAAACAGATTCTGGCATGCTCTTATTTTGACATTATTCCTACATGAGTGGTCCTCAAGGTCTGCCACCTTGTCTTTCCAGAAGGATACTTCATTTTGCAGTTGATTGTGAGATGTACGGATTTTTAATTATGTAAGGCAACCAATGCCCGCATTTTAGACTCAAGCTAGTCTGTGCGATCTCCCAGCTCCGCCATATCGGTTCTCACACCACCCAATGCCACCCGTAGTTCATTAAACAGGTCTGTTCACAGGGCAGTCAGCATTTGCTGCAAAGTACAGGCAGTAAGTGGTATGTCCAGCCCAACCTCTGGGTCTTCAGCAGATAGAGGCAGGGGAGAGGGGAGGGCAACAGCATCTGGGATCACTGCAGGTTGGGGACGATCCTTGTTGGACGGGGAAGATCCCGTCTTAGAGGAAGCTTTTGGTTAGAAGTGGATTGGGGAGCAAGGATGTTAGGATTTTTCTTCTTAGTAGGCATAATGACATACAGGTCAGCTTTAGCAGATGGACAGAGCAAAGGTCCGCTCAGACGGAATGAAAGTAGAATCGAAGATAATCACATGTAGTTCCACATGGGTGGCAGGTTCAGCATTACTAATCAAACGTACTCCATGAGTATTGATACAGAAGCAGATTGTGTGCAGGAAAGAATTAGCTGCTGAATGAGTTAGAGAGTCATATGTCCCACCTCTTCTCCTCCTAGATTAATAAGTGAGGTCTGCTGTAGAAATGAGATCTGCGCTGTACCAGTACTGGTTGACCACTAGGTTTTAGGAGGGTTCTCTGTTGGTAGATGGTTTCAGCCAGCCGGCCGGTATATAGGTGATAAATCAGAGGCACTGAGAAGAAATTTCTTTCCTTCTTTCTGGAGAAAGGTTTGATTTCAGTATTACCATGCAAGCTTCTAGGGTGGTATATTGCTATAGTGCTAGTGCACCATATAAGGGTAGAGTGTACTTGTGGAGTATGTACCATCAAAAAGAACAGATGAAGAGCTAAGGGCAGAAGATAGAGCAGTCTGAATGTACAGAATGAATAATGCAGCTCCTCATAGTGAGCACAGCTCTTTTGTGCTAGGGCTGTGCAGAGGAGTCAGTGTTCTAATGGTGTGAGAAGTCGGCCACCACTGAAGCCTCTCTTCAAGTCCCTTAGTCCGGCAGTCAGCTGTCCAGCTCTGCCAGACGATACCCAAGATAAACACTCCACAGTGAGCTCTGATCATGCCGAGCGATGGATGCGATGACCGAAAGTTGCACTCCAAAAACCGTAATTTCCGCACTTGAGACCGCGGCTGAGAATCTGGAAGCGCCATAGACAGTGAGCTCCAGGTGCCTTTTGGTCCAGGTAAGTCAAGTTCTTAATGGGAGTTTTAGTGGGGGGTAGCTGGGGACGTCTGGGAGCTGGATGTGCGGCTCAGTGGGATTCCGTCCGTGGTGCTGCCGGCTGTGAGAGTGTTTCAGATGCAGAAAGGCTGGCAGATATGTTACGGCGCATTGTAAAAGGGAGCCGGGTGCAGCATGAAGGGTCCCTGAAGTGATTAGAGGGGAATCCAGGCAGCCAAGGAGTATAGGCTATCACGCCATCCAGACAGCGAGAAGGCAGGACCAGGTTTGGTGCAGGGTGGCTCAGAGCAGGTCTCAGAGCTAAATAGTCGGCTCAACAGTTAGGAACACAAGCTGGTGATCAATGTGCCACAGGTATATTGCTGTTCACAGCTGTTTTCCCTGCAATGTGGCACAATTAGTAAGAGCTGATATACAGAGCTTCACAGAAAATGACCTGCCATATTCAACCTTCAGGCCACACCCCAACATGTTTTGATTTTAAAAAGAAAAATACATTTTGTCAGTTAAACTCAATCTCCTTAAACAAACAGAGGTGGGTAAGAGAAGAGGAGCCGTTCACATGAAAGTTGAAAAGCAAAATTTCATTTTCTGGCGGGCTTTTATGTTAAAGAAAAAAGCCCCAACACGAAGGAGGCGTTAATAAAAGGGGGAACAAGAAATCCCCCTCCCCAAGGACCAGCTCAGCAGGGTAGCTGTTCTAATGAAACCGCTGCTGCTCCTGGCTGGAGAACTTCATTAAGAGGGGCTGCATCCTAACCTGGACCCCGGCCCCCAGGAGCTTTATACATTTACTGGATGAAAATAAAAAATAACACAGTGTCTGGAGGGTGAGATTATAAAGCAGCACTTTATCATTTACACACCTCCACATGGATGCCGGGGCTAAAACATAACCAACTTCAAATATCCTCCTCGGAGGCAGGAAGAGGCAGAGGGCTTCTTCAGGGTCACAGTGATGTCGCGCTCATACGCTCACACACCTCGCAGACCCGGCATCTCCCACCTGAGTCTCTGAATGGAGCTCAACAAGCCAGCGCTACCCTCCCCCATCCTCACACCCTGGAGAACGGTGTCAGCCCTAGGACACCAATGGAGGTGGAAGGGAGGCATCAGAAAAGAAGTAAAAAGAAGTAACAACCTCAGCTAGTGAGGTAAGTGCCAGCTCCAGGCACTCAGGAAAAAACTGTTTATTGTCAGCAGGTGGGGAATATATAAAGGAGGAGTCCTTCATTTACATTTTAATTAACTCCTAAGTGTCCAGCTCCGCTACTGCATATATCTTCATAATGAAGCCGAGTCCCCCAGATGATATGCAAGAGGAATAGCTCAGAATGACTTTCCATGTACTGCAGGTGCTCTTATTATTCACTAGGATGACATAAATCATATATCTAACTAAGAGGATACTGACATGATTCAATCCATAAATATAAGTTATTTAAATCATCTATTATTAATATGTTTATATATCTAACATGGGCCTGGGCATTAACACATCAACACATCTAACCTTATGACCCCCACCCCATATTATTATCATATAATGTTACAGCCGCTCCCATTGTCTGTTTATCAAACAATACACATTTTTGTAAAAAACCTTTACTCTATTCTCTAGTTAAATCCTCTGTTCATCTGACCCCGTATATTATATACTGTCTCTGAGCACCCTGAAAAATCAAATCCTTTTGAAAGGAGAAAACTGCTGTGCGCCCTCCTGAAACTATAGAAGACCCCCACACATCCCCGATGACCCTCCGCCAGACCCGTCTCTACAAATTTATCTAATTTAAATAATCCCTACATACGAATTTTTTTTTTTTTTTTTTATATGGGTGTGAAAGTATGACATCACAAGCGTTCATTTACGCAAAAAGGCATTTTCACTGCGTAAATGACTCTTACTGTAATAAAGTTGTTTCTAAACACCGTTACATATGAGGAATAGAAGTGTCACCCTTTTGTCTAGGTCTCCAAATACCTAATGTGAGAGCTGTCTGGGAAATATAATATTATTATTGTACATTTGTAAGATGCCAGAGTGCTCCACAGCGCCGTACAGTAGGGAAGACAGGAGATACATAAAACAGGGACATACATAAAACAGGGACATGCAAGGTAAACAAAATAAATGCAGACATGAAAACAAAGGGTGTGGAGGACTCTGCTCATTAGACAGGTTACATTCTAAGTGGACAAGGGCACAGCTGAAACAAGAGGAGCGAGTGTGGCTCAGAGTGGAGATTGGGATGGATGTGACGGTGCATTAGTATCTGTGAAGTACCACTGCTAGCATCGGTACTTCATGATCTTTGATCGGTAATTAAGACGGAGGCATTGTTATCTGTGGCCAGGAAGGCTAAAGGAGACATCAGTTATTATTATTATTATTATTATTTTTTATTTATAGGGCACCACTAGGTATCCGTAGCGCCGCACAGGGACAGACAGAAACACGATACAGGGTGAGACAGCAAGGTACAGTTAACAAAAAGCACAGTAACTAAGAAGCTCAATGTACAGCTAGATGAGAGGTGAGAGCCCCCAGTGGGGTAGAGAGGGGGTAGAAGGGCAGGAGGACCTCACGGAAGAGTCAAGGAGCTGGAGAGCAGAGTTAAGGTGGTGGAGAACAGAAGGAGCGAAGGCCCTGCTCGAAGGAGCGTACAATCTAAGGGGAGGGTAGGACGGACAGAGACACAATGGTAGGAGGAGGGAATGGGGAGAACGGAGGCTGAGACGGAGAGGGGGGGAGATGAGAATGAAAAGGAGGGAGGTGAGAGGACGACAGGAGGGAGGGCAGGAGAGGGAGGGGGAGACTGGGAGGAGGTCAATTAGGTGGGGGACTGGAGGGCTTTAAGGAAAAGGTGGGTTTTTAAGGCCCGTTTGAAGCTGGACATGTTGGGGGAAGTTCTGATGGAACGTGGAAGCTGGTTCCAGTGGAGGGGGGCAGCGCGGGAGAAGTCTTGGATGCGAGCATGGGAGGAGGTAACCAGGGGGGAAGAGAGGCAGCGGTCGTTAGCCGAACGCAGAGGGCGGGATGGAGTTCCTCGTGGTTACCTGCTCGTT
Source organism: Mixophyes fleayi (assembly GCF_038048845.1). Lineage (NCBI taxonomy): Eukaryota > Metazoa > Chordata > Amphibia > Anura > Limnodynastidae > Mixophyes > Mixophyes fleayi. Next base: position 8,268,596 of record NC_134403.1, read on the forward strand.
GGTGAAAAAGAGTTGCTGTCACCCGCGGTCAGAGAGACTTTCTGAAGGACATTGGAAAAGTTTATTTCACAGATAAGCCTGCTTTGTTTTTATATAATGTACGGGCATTTTATTGTCATATATGGATACGGCTTATTTGATTAAAATCTGTTTTTTATAAGGAAGTCCATATGTCATGAACGCACTACACTATTGTTTAATATTTTCCTATTGAGTTTTAGTTTGGAATCCATTGAATAGGAGGTTCAATCTACACAAGAAGGAGCTTGGGATCTCAGAGGGATTTTTTCCCCAGATAAGTGATTTTACTACTTCTATTTGGTACGAGGCCAATTGAATTGTATGGTCACCATTTTTACATTGATGATATCACACTATGTTTGGCACTTCTCTTTCTTTTGTATCTATCTAGGTTTTACATCTACAAGTTGATGTTAAAAGTGAAGCAGCCTACTGTATGTGATTTATAATATTTAAGAACGATTTAATCATGTGAGCACCGTTGTCTTTTCACTATTATGTATATATATATATATTATATAATATATATATATATATATATATTATATAATATATATATATATATATATATATATATATATATATATATATATACACTCAGATTACATAAATGGAAATTATAATAGGTAAAGTTTCTGTGATTTTGCCTTGTGTGGTCTATGTCTTGTACTGAGAGGGCAGTTATATAAATACTAATACATTTCTTACGTAAGATCTTGTAGGATACAGTCTGGATGTCTTAGTCCCTTGCATAGAAGTTTTATTCCAGAGTCCTGCAGCTTGTTCCCAGACAGGTTCAGTCTGATCAGAGACCGATGTGTAATAAGAACAGAGCGGAGATCATCACAGTAGGATGAGGTCAGACCACACTCACATAACCTGATGAAAGATGAGGTATCTGGATTAGTAATTTCTTATCATTTCCAGCCTCACACTCAGCATGAAGTAATAACTGAAAGAATAAACTGTGTAATGTAGATACAATTGTTGGTGTATATTGCAGCTATTAGGATGTAGGTGTATGTCACTGATAATGTTGTTATTGATGTACTAAGTATAGATAGGTAGGTGGATGTGTAGCCGGATAACGTCTCCTTAGAGTATTGATCAGTAAAAGATCATGTGACCTCAGAATGACTTTCCATGAACTGCAGGCACTTTTATTATCAGTTACTTTAGGATGACATAAATCATATATCTAACTAAGACAGGGGTTATTTACATGAATCAATCCACATATATAAAAACATATTAACATATTGATTAAAGATTTAAAAATCCCATTGTTTCCTGGACATTCGCAAATCAACACATCTAATCTTCTGACCCCCACCCCATATTATTATCATATAATGTGACAGACGCTCCCATTGTCTGTTTATCAAACAATACACATTTTTGTAAAAAACCTTTTGACTTATTTAATTAAAATCAGTTTTTTTATAAGTTTTTTATGCCTTGGCAACGGTCGGCCGGGATTCGGAAATGACGTCCCGGTCGTCAAGGTGACGGCCGGGACGCCAGAGGGCACAGTAAGCAAACCGCGGTGGCTGTGAGTACCGCCGCGGCTCATGACAGTACCCCCCCTTGAGGAGGGGTTAAGGAACCCCAACACCCAGGTTTCTTAGGAAATTTCCTGAAGAATTCTTTCAAATGTTTAGTAGCATGGAGTTGTCTTCCCAGAACCCAAGACCGCTCTTCCACACCTCGATTCTTCTATTGTACCAGGAAGTGCAGCTGGGCCTGTACCTTCTTAGAATCAAGAATCTTCTGCATAACAAATTTTTTAGGTCTGTTCCGATTCCGTCCATATGAACTTGGAAGCTGGGATTGACTTGGATAAAGAACAGGTTTGAGTAGGGAGCAATGGAACGTGCTGGGGATCCTTAATGAGCCAGGAATTTTCAACCTAAATGCTACGGAATTAATCTGCTTGAGAATGAGAAACGGACAGATGAATTTAGGGCCCAATTTCCTGCAGGGCTGTCTGAGCCTAATATTTCTTGTAGAAAGCCACACTTTCTGGCCCACTTTGAAGAAGCAGGTGGTACGGTGGCGATCCGAATTTTTTTTTTGCAGAGAATGAGGCCCGTCTTAAAGAGGATTGCACTTTTTTTCCAGATGACCTTGAGATCAGCAGCTGTAGAACGAATTTCCGAAATGCCAGTGGATTTCAGGGAATACAAGGAATTGGCCCTGGGATGAAAACCAAAATTGCAGAAGAATGGGGAGGTTTGAGTGGATGAATGACATGAATTATTGTAGGCAAACTCCGCCCAGGGTAACAAGGAGGAGCAGTTGTCATGAAATTCTGAAGTGTAACAACGTAAGATCTGTTCCAAAACTAGCTAACCCCTCTCAGTCTGCCCATTAGATTGAGGGTGGTATGCAGAAGAAATACTAACCTTGATTCCCAGAAGGGTAAAAATGGATTTCCAGAATTGTGCTATGAATTGGGAACCACGATCGGAAACGATATCAATAGGAAGTCCTTGAAGGCGGAATATAAGCTGGATGAACAGGACTGCCAAATCTCGAGCACTAGGAAGCCTGGTCAGCGGTATGAAATGTGTCATTTTGCTGAAGCGGTCTACTACCACCCATATGGTGTTGTGACCTGCGGCGCGAGGTAGATCGACTATAAAGTCCATAGATAAGTGTGTCCAGGGTTTTGCAGGAATGGGCAAAGGAACCAATTGGCCTGCAGGCTGACTCCTGGGGACTTTGTTCCTGGCACAACCCTCACACGAGAGGACATAACTCTTAACGTCAGCAGACAATGATGGCCACCAGACAGTACGGGAAATAATTTCTAACGTTTTCTGAATTCCAGGATGTCCAGCAGTCCTACTATTATGCGCCTCTGCAACAACCGCCTTCCTTAAATGGACTGGAACAAATAGACACTGCTCCGAAGTATTATCAGGAGCTAATCTTTGAAATCTTTGAAGTGTGACGCTCAGGTCTTGGGTTAGCCCAGCCTGGATTATGAAAGAGGGAATGATAGGCTCCGGGTTTGTAACTGGAACATGGTGTGCCAAGAAGCTTCTAGACAGAGCATCTGCCCGGACATTTTTGGAACCTGGTCGGTAGGTGATCACAAATTTGAAACGGGTAAAGAACAACGACCAATGGGCCTGTCTGGGATTTAGGCGTTTGGCCGATTGAATATATTGTAAGTTCTTGTGGTCTGTAATAACAGAGATTTGATGTGTAGCACCCTCTAGCCAATGTCGCCATTCCTCAAAGCCCCATTTAACAGCCAATAGTTCTCTATTGCCCACATCGTAGTTGTCCTCAGCGGAAGAGAACTTACGGGAGAAGTAAGCACATGGGTGCAGATGGTGAGTAAGAGAGTCTTTCTGAGACAATATAGCTCCAGCACCGACATCAGAGGCGTCGACTTCAAGAACAAATGGTTTAGTATGGTCAGGGTGTCTAAGGACCCGAGCGGATACAAAGGCTTTCTTCAAACTTTCATATGAGGCCACTGCTTGGGGCGACCAATTAATTGGATCCATTCCTTTGCGGGTCAGGGCGACAATAGGAACCACAATGTCTGCAAAACCACAAATGAACCTTCTATAATAATTGGCGAAGCCCAGGAACCTCTGCAACGCTTTGAGATTGTTTAGTTGCACCCAATCCAGGATAGCTTGAACCTTTGATGGATCCATGGAGAATCCCTCAGAAGGGATTACGTAACCCAGGAAGGATACCTTCTGCACCTCAAACTCGCAATTTTCTAGCTTGGCGTAGAGGTGGTGTTCTCGTAACTTCTGTAGAACCTGTTTAACGTGACCCCGATGTATCGATAATGATTTGGAATATATGAGGATATCGTCTAATAAGACAACTACAAAAAGGTCTAGGAACTCATGAAGAACTTCGTTAATCAAATCTTGGAACACTGCAGCTGCATTGCTAAGACCAAACGGCATGACTAGATACTCGTAGTGGCCAGAATGTGTGTTGAACGCCGTCTTCCACTCATCTCCTTCCTTGATACGGGTGAGGTTGTATGCTCCACGAAGATCGATTTTGGTGAAGACTGTAGCGCCTCGTAACTGATCAAATACGGAGATGAGAGGAAGGGGGTAGGTATTCTTGACTGTAATGGGGTTCAGTCCTCGATAATCGATACAGGGTCTCAGTCCTCCATCTTTTTTGGATACAAAGAAGCATCCAGCTCCTACTGGAGATTTAGAGGGCCTGATGAACCCTTTCTCTAAGTTTTCATCTACATACTACTGCATAGACTTAGTCTTTGGACCAGAGAGAGAGTACAAGCGTCCCTTGGAACCAGGAATAAGCTCAATAGCACAGTCGAAGTCGCGGTGAAGTGGTAAGGTGTCAGCAGCTTTTTTGGAGAACACATCCCAAAACTCATGATATTGTGAGGGAAGCTGCTCAGGAATTTACTGAATAACATACAGAGGCATAGTTAGACAAGACTGTGCACAAAAAGAGCTCCACTGAATAATTTCTCCTTTGACCCAATCCACAACAGCGTTATGACGGGAAAGCCAGGGATGGCCCAGGATCAACGGAACCGAAGGACAGTCAATAAGGAAGAAAGTCATGGACTCTGAATGGAGAGCTCCTATGTTCAATTGTAGTAGTGGAGTCTCCCAGACGATCTTGCCTCCAGGCAACGAACTCCCGTCTAAGCCACAGACTGTAATAGCAGCTTTGAGCTTCACTGTTGGAATCCCAGCAGAGCGGGCAAACCCGATGTCAAGAAAGTTGCCTGCAGCTCCACAGTCAATGAAGGCGGACAGGGTCACAGAACTGGCACCAAAAGTGACTTGCGCGGGAATGAGTACGGCATTCTTTGGGGAAACAATTTGCAGACCTAGGTGAACCTTCCCCTCATTCCCTAGGCATGCTCTTTTCCCGGATTATTAGGACAGGAGCGGGAGAAGTGGCCCTTAGTACCACATTAGAGACATAGGCCTTGTGACCGTCTTCTGTCTCTTTCCTCAGGGGAGAGGCGATATGCTCCTAACTGCATAGGCTCCTCAACATCCGTGGAAACAGGAATAAATGCAGACGGAAAGGAAGATGCCTCCTTCTCAGACTTCCTCTCCCTAATTCTCCTATCAATTTTAATGGCGAGCTGCATAAGACTCTCCAATGAGGTAGGAGAAGGGTACTGCACTAGTGAATCTTTGATCTGTTCTGACAGTCCTAAGCGAAACTAGCTATGTAACGCTGGATCATTCCATCCACTGTCAGGCGACCATCTGCGGAATTCAGTGTATTCTTCTGCCGATCGTCGACCTTGCTTTAAGGCCCGTAGATGAGCCTCAGCGGAGACCACTTAATCCGGGTCATCGTATAGCAGACCTAATGCATCAAAGAAGGCTTCTACTGACTGCTTGGTAGGACTTGTCTGTGGCAGGGAGAAGGCCCAGGACTGGGTGTCACCCCGAAGAAGGGAGATGATAATTCCAACCCTCTGTTGTTTTGAACCCGAAGACCGGGGTCTCAACCGAAAGTAGAGCTTGCAGCTCTCCTTAAAGTTCCGGAACAAGGATCTATTTCCAGAGAACCGGTCCGGCAGATTCACCTTAGGATCACAGGTGGGACCTGAAGAAGCTTGTGAAGTCCTTGAGGCCTCTTCCTGAGTGGACAAACGATGGGATAATCCCTGAACCATCTGTGACAGCATCTGAATTTGGCCAGCCAGGACCTGAGCTGGAGACAAGTTGGTACCGCTTTCATCCATTGCGTATTCTGTCTCCGTAAATTCAGTATTTGGCCGGTTATAATGTTAGGCTGCTAGCCCTGATCACCAACCCACAGAACTAGATGATGGAGGTTTCACCTTTAGCAGCCGCCTTTCCCTTAGAGCTAGGTGCGCTCACCATTACTCGGATGCCCCCAGGACTTAACTCCAGGTGTAGTGTGGGTTGGTAATACAGGACCACAGCGGCGGGCCAGGAGACTGGTAGAAAGCAGCGGGTAGTCAAAATGATAGCCAAGGTCAAGGGTCATGAGCAAACGGGATAGTCGGTAAACACGCCAGAGGATGGGGTCACAGGCTAGGTAGCAGGGTCCAAGGTCCAAGCCAAAAGGGTCAGGATCACAGGAAACAACAGGCAGGGTCCAAATCCAGGCAACGGGTCATACACAGGCAATCCAGCAGAGTATCCACAGTACAGTGACAAGGGGCAGAGCAGGTCAGCAGAACTGGTAACAGTAAGCTATAACCGGCAGTGAGGCTGCAGACCTCACTGCCTTAAATACTAGTGGCCACCAATCAGAGCCTATCTCTGAACAGCCACCTGAATAATTAATTAACACCAGATAAATGAGCCCACAGGCTAGTGCAAAGCTTGTTTAATCAAGCCACAGGTTTTTTACCCTGCTGTGCGTGCGCGCCCGGCTTCCTCCGCTGCCGGGACGCAGAGCAGGGCAAAAAGCTTCCGACCGGCCAGGATCCGGAAATGACGTCCCGGTCGTCAAGGTGACGGGCGGGATGCCAGAGGGCACAGTAAGCGAGCCGCGGCGGTACTCGTGTTACACACATACTGTGTATATATATATATATATATATATATATATATATATATATATATATATATATATATATACACTCAGATTACACAAATGGAAATTATAATAGGTTAAGTTTCTGTGATTTTGCCTTGTGTGGTCAATGTCTTGTACTGAGAGGACAGTTATAGAAATACTAAGACAGTTCTTACGTAAGATCTTGTAGGATACAGTCTGGATGTCTTAGTCCCTCGCACAGAAGTTTTATTCCAGAGTCCTGCAGATAGTTCTCTGACAGGTTCAGTCTGATCAGAGACCGGGGTGTAATAAGAACAGAGCGGAGATCATCACAGCAGGATGAGGTCAGACAACAGCACAGTAACCTGATGACAGATGAGGTATCTGGATTAGTAATTTCTTATCATTTCCAGCCTCACACTCAGCATTAAGTCATAACTGAAAGAATAAACTGTGTAATGTAGATACAATTGTTGGTGTATATTGCAGCTATAAGGATGTAGGTGTATGTCACTGATAATGTTGTTATTAATGTACTGAGCATAGATGAGGGTAGGTGGATGTGTAGGATGTGACTCCTTAGAGTATTGATCAGTAAAAGATCATGTGACCTCAGAATGACTTTCCATGAACTGCAGGCACTTTTATTATCAGTTACTTTAGGATGACATAAATCATATATCTAACTAAGACAGAGGTTATTTACATGAATCAATCCACATATATAAAACATATTAACATGTTGATTAAAGATTATTTAAAAAATAAGATTTTTACCAACCGTAAAATCCATTTATCTGACTCCATTGGGGGACACTGCGAGACATTGGGGTGTAGTAGTGGGTCTAGGAGTCTTGTCACTTTAACTACTAGTAGATCTCTGCGCTCTTAACCCCTCCTCTCCTGTGAACTCCTCAGTTTTGACTAACCAAGCGTGAGAGGAAAGGAGGTGAAACAACCTAAAAGGTCTTAAATATCAAAAACATAAGACAAAAGTTTTTACACACAGAACTATATATAGAGCAAAGGAGGGTGCGCAGTATCCCCCAATTGAGTCAGAGAAATGGATTTTACAGTGAGTAAAAATCTTATTTTCTCTTTCCTGCCATTGGGGGATACTGCGAGACATTGGGGTTATACCAAAGCTTCCTCAAGGGCGGGAATGCTCTGTACCAGCTGCACGCATAATCCTGCGACCAAAGCTTGCATCAGCTGATGCAAAGCCATGTAGTCTATAAAATTTGGTAAAGGTGTGGACGGAAGACCATGTTGCCGCTCTACACAGCTACTCCGCCGACGACCCTTGCCTAGCCACCCAGGAGGCCCCCACTGCCCTGGTAGAATGTGCCTTTAAGTTTCCCGGGACAGGTTGCGAGGCTATCATGTAGGCTTCCTGAATAGTGGATGTAATCCAGCGGGCAATAGACTGCCTAGAGGCTGGCCGCCCCCACTTATGGGCGTCATAGAGCACAAATAGGTCTCTGGTCTTTCTGACCGGAGCCGAACGGTCTATATAACACTGTAGCACCCGGACCATGTCCAGACACTGAAGAGACTCCTCCTGAGAATCTCGGCTAGACTGTTTAAATGCTGGAACCACAATCTCCTGGTTCAAATGGAATCTGGATACCACCTTTCAGCAAAAAGAGGGTTTTGTACGGAGAACTGCTCTATCCGAATGGAAAATGAGGAAAGGAGGGTCACAGCGAAGTGCCCCAAGTTCAGACACTCTGCAAGCTGAAGCAAGAGCCAAGAGAAAGGCTATCTTCCAAGTAAGGTACCTGAAATCTATAGACTTTACAGGCTCGAATGGAGGCCTAGAGAGGGCTCCAAGAACCAGGTTGAGGTCCCACGGTTCTACTGGATGACAAAACAGGGGTTGTAAATGTAAAACCCCCTGTAGAAAAGTTTTAACTTCTGGATAGTTTACAATCTTACGTTGAAAATAAACGGAGAGAGCAGGAACCTGACCCTTGAGTGAACCTAAGCGAAGGCCCTTCTGCCCGCCCTCCTGCAAAAAAACTAGCTGGCGGGCCAGCTTAAATTTTGAGGTGTGTAATCCCTTAAACTCACACCACATAATATATGTCTTCCAAACCCTATAGTTAATGGCTGAAGGCGGCTTTCTGGTCCTGACCAAGGTATCTATCACCTGCTGAGAGAACCCCTTAGATTTCAGAAATAGGGATTCAATAACTAGGCCGTCAAAGCCAGAAGATCTAAACCTTGGTAAAGAAACGGACCCTGCACCAGAAGGTCCGTCCGCAAGGGTAGGCGGAATGGAGGAGCTGCTGCCAGCCCTAGGAGATCTGAGAACCACGCTCTGCATGACCAATACAGGGCTATTAGAATAGCGGGAACCTGCTCTCTTTTTAACTTCTTTAGAACCCGAGCAAGCATGGGGATGGAAGGGAATATGAAGACCAACCGAAAGTTCCATGGGGAAGTCATGGCATCTATTAATTCGGTCTCTGGGTCTCGAGCTCCTGTGCCGTAACGCGGGACCTGATGGTTCAGCTTGGAAGCCATCAGATCTATCTCCGGATATCCCCAGCGATTCACCAGGAGGGAGAATATCTGTTTGTTCAGGGCCCATTCTCCCGGGTGAAAGGTATGCCTGCTGAGGAAATCGGCTTCCCAGTTCTGACTACCTTGAATGTGGATGGCTAAGATCCTGGGAACCTGATGCTTTGCCCAAGTCAGAATGCGTCTTGCCTCTCGCATCACAGCCACGCTGCGAGTTCCTCCCTGGGGATTTATGTAAGCCACCGTAGTGGCGTTGTCGGACTGTATCTGAAGAGGCTTTCACCTGAGAAATCCTTGGGCTCCTATCAGCATATTGTATACCGCTCGGAGCTCTAGAATATTTATCAGAATAGAAGCTTCCTGAGGAGACTACAGACCCTGAAGTCTTAGGTGACCAGTCACCCCTCCCCAACCTGACAGACTCGCGTCCGTCGTGACCAGAGTCCATGACCAGGCCTGAAGGGATTGGCCCGTCTTAAGATTTGTCCTGGATAACCACCAGGCCAGGGACAGTCTTGTGGACCTGGACAGATGAATGATCTGCCTGTCCAATAGTTTCTGAGATCACGACCATTTGTGCAGGATCTCCGATTGAAGTGGCCGGGAATGAAACTGCGCAAATGGGACTGCTTCAAATACTGAAACCATAGTCCCCAGTAGCTTCATGCAACTGAGGATAGAGACCCTCCTCTTCACTAACAGGGCTTTGATCTTCCTTTGAAGAGCTAAGGATTTTTCCTTCGGAAGAAACAACCTCTGAACCTGAGTATCGAATATCAGACCCAGAAACCGTATCCGTTGAGCAGGGATTAATGAAGATTTCGGAATGTTTAACACCCAGCCGTTATTCTGAAGAAACTTCATAGCTATCTCTATGTGTTGAGACAGGAGAGCTGCTGACGGGGCCTTCAAGAGAAGGTCGTCCAGATAGGGTATTATTGTTATCCCCTTCTGACGCACCATGATGGCCATCAAAACCCTGGGTGCAGTAGCTAGACCAAAAGGGGGAGCTCTGAACTGAAAATGATCCTCTCCGACCGCAAAACGTAACAGGGACTGGTGTCCCTCACATATCGGGACATGCAGGTAAGCATCCTTGATGTTAATGGAAGCCAGAAATTCCTCCTCTTTTATTCCTGCAATCACTGAGCGCAAGGACTCCATACGGAATTTCCGAATCCTCAGTTGTTTGTTTAACAACCGAAGATTCAAAACGAAGCGTCTGGCTTCGGAACAAGGAAAAGGTTTAAATAGAAACCTTGCCCTCTCGGGGAGGGACCCATACAATAACCTGAGCTCTCAGAAGTCTTTGTATGGACTCCTTCAGCACCTTGCACCTGAGAGGACAGAGAGGAAGGGGGGAAACGAAAAATCTGTGAGATGGGGGATGAGCTAGGTCTATGACCTAGCCTCGGGAGACAACTCCTCGAATCCAGAGATCTGTTGTGGATGCCCACCATTGATCCCTGAACTGAAGAAGACGTGGTCCCACATGTATCTCCCCCCGAGGAGAATAGTCAAGCGGCCGATTTGTCCGCAGAGCGGGCACCTGCTCCCCTGCCCCCTGCTGGACGTTCCTCTAGAAGCCATGTATTGGCCCCTTGACGGGTAACCCCACCTCGGGCAAAACTCCGATATGACCGAAATCTGCCCTGGCGGGGTTTGTTGCCTACTGTAGGAAGAGCAGTGCTCTTTCCGCCCGTGGTCTCACGAATAACCCTTTCAAGCTCAGCTCCAAACAGGGTTATTCCATCAAAGGGGAAATTTTCGAACGCTCTCTTAGAGTCAGCAGCCACCGACCATGATCTTAACCAGAGACTACGGCGAGCCACTACAATTAGTGCGGAGGCCTTAGCGTTGACAGAAAGAGCATCCATGGCTGCATTCGCTACATACTCCGACGTCTCTAGCACATGCTTTGCTAACGTCAATAGTTCTGAGCGAGGAGAACTATCCTCTAAACCTCTAATCAGCTGCTCGATCCAAAGCTGCACGGCCTTGTTAGCCCAGGCCACAGCCATATTTGGTCTGATAAAACTGCCAATAGCTGTATATGCTGACCGGAGAGCTAAATCACACTTCTTATCTGTCTGATCCTTAAGAGCTATACGCTCTTGACTAGAATGGCAGAAGATGAAGCTAGACGTGCCACAAGAGCGTCCACCCTAGGCAACGACTCCCGTCTAACCGCATCCTCAGGAGGCAGAGGGTAAAGGGAATTAAATTTCCCTGGCATCATAAATTGTCTATTTGGTTTCTGCCAAGCTTCAGAAACTATCTCTAACATCTCAGGCAAATGGGGAAAAGTCGCAAACTGCGCCTTGGTCCTTTTAAACAGGGAAACTCCTGTGGAAGCCATGGGCTCAGGCTCAGCAAACCCCAAGGTATGCCTGATACCTAAAATGAGACTATCCACACTCTGAGAAGCAGATAAATCAGAGCTATGGCGACCTTCCCCCTCTAGGTCAAAATCGAATTCTCCTTCCTCCGCCAAGGAGGGGTCAGATACCAGATCATTATCCTGAACAGTATCGGGGATAATTCTTTTACCCCTGTGAGAAATAGATAACAATCTATCGTCCCTAGCCGATTCATTTCAGTGTGCGCCTGTGTTCTCGTCAGACTGACTGCTTGTAAACGTGAGTGGGGTAGAATTTTCACCTACTTCTGCAACCCGTAGCATGACATTAGTTAACCTCTCCACAGCCGTTGAGAAGGATCGAAGCCAAGGTGGTTCCTCCACTGCTGCAGACGCCTCCCGGGCTGAAGTGTTCCGCGCCTGAGCGTCAGCTGTACAAGCTGCGCAAAGGGCGTCCCGGTCCATCTGTCCCACAGAAAGTTTTGTCTTACATTTGCACAGCTAAAATACGTCACAGAAGTTACAGAGTTACTTTTTGACCCCTTCTCAGTCATTCTCTTTCTCTCAAACAATACAAGCTAATAAAGCCTTGTATTTTAAGAAAAAAACAGACAAGTGGTGTAAAATATAGACAACAGGAACTACCAAGCCCCTTGTAGTCCTATACACTAAAAACACCTCTTCCAATTACCAAATACAGCGCTGTCTGTGAGAAATATAAATGTCATATAAATCACTTCCAAATAAGCAACCAATAAACAACTATAACAAGCCTGCATAATTTGCTTTTTCCTTTTTAGGCGGCAGTCTTGGTTCCCAGCAGAGGAGAGGCAGAGCGGAAGAGCAGGGCAGCGCTGTCTCAGAGTCTCCACGTGTCTTTCAGCACCAGGAAGTGCTTGGGAGGAAGGAAGCGCTTGGAACTCCTCCTCCTCCTTCTTGAGAGATGCCCGCCTCCTAGGTCTATACAGACCACTATGTATTGCTGGCGCACGCTGTATTAAAGTGCCCAGGATGTGCGCTAGTCTCCGCAGCTCCACTCACCTCCAAAGAGTGTGAGCGCTACTAATGTCCCCCCTAATATGCTCGTTGTCAGGGGTTGCGCGAGCGGGGACCTGCCGGCAAGAGTAACAGCAAGGGAGGAGAGGCTGAAGTAGCTTCACTCCCCTGCCGCGTAAGGAGCTGAGGCTGCAGTGTCCGCAGACCGCTGATCAAAAACCAGGTACCCGAGTCACTGTTCTCTTAAATATGCCTCCAGCTTTTCTCATATATCCATTATAAACTAGGGCTGCCGGCAGAGGTGCCAAATAAGTGAGCCAGGCTTCACATACTTTGTGCGGGGCCCAGAGTGAGCAGAGCTAAGTCCTACTCACTCCCCTGGGTCTTAGTTTGAGCCCCGCATGCACCATAAAGGGAATAAAAATAAAAACATGAATTTATCTACAACTAACTGAGTGAAGGCAGGAGGCCTTTACTCTAGTGACCATTGCTCCCTAAGAAAAAACTGAGGAGTTCACAGGAGAGGAGGGGTTAAGTAGGGGAGGGGCACAGAGATCTACTAGTAGTTAAAGTGACAAGACTCCTAGACCCACTACTACACCCCAATGTCTCACAGTGTCCCACAATGGCAGGAAAGAGAAATCCCATTGTTGCCTGGACATTCACCAATCAACACATCTAATCTTCTGACCCCCACCCCATATTATTATCATATAATGTGACAGCCGCTCCCATTGTCTGTTTATCAAACAATACACATTTTTGTAAAACACCTTTTCTCTATTCTCTAGTTAAATCCTCTGTTCATCTGACCCTGTATATTATATACTGTCTCTGAGCACCCTAAAAAATCATATCCCTTTGAAGGGAGAAAACTGCTGTGCGCCCTCCTGCAAACTAGAGAAGACCCCCACACATCCCCGGTGACCCTCCGCCAGACCCGTCTCTACCTATTTATCTCATTTAAATAATCCCTCAATAGGAATTCTGTTTTTTTTCTTTTTATATGGGTGTGAAAGTATGACATCACAAGCGTTCATTTACATAAAACAGTATATTCACTGCGGTTCTCACTTAGTAAATGACACTTAGGGGAGTATTCAATTGTGAGCGTTAACACTGAAAAACGAGCGCTCGAAAAATATTATCGTTTATACGGTAATATTGCACGCGAAAAGCGTTAATACGGTAGTTTACTCGCGGAATTTCAGCTCGCAGCTCAGGGAGCAGCGAGCTGAAATTTCACGAGTATTTACCGTATTAACGCTAAGATTTTTCGAGCGCTCGTTTGTTAGCGTCAACGCTAACAATTGAATACGCCCCATACTGTAATAAAGTTGTTTCTAAACACCGTTACATATGAGGAATACAAGTGTCACCCTTTTGTCTAGGTCTCCAAATACCTAACGTGAGAGCTGTCTGGGAAATATAATATTATTATTGTACATTTGTAAGATGCCAGAGTGCTCCACAGCGCCGTACAGTAGGGAAGACAGGACATACATAAAACAGAACATATATAAAACAGGGACATAAAAGGTAGATAAAATAAATACAAGCATGAAAACAAAGGGTGTGGAGGACCCTGCTCATTAGACAGGTTACTGTCTAAGTGGAAGAGGGCACAGCTGAAACAAGAGGAGCGAGAGTGGCTCAGAGTGGAGATTGGGATGGATGTGACGGTGCATTAGTGTGAGAAGTATCATCGGGGATAAGGTAACACCTAATAAAGAAAAGGGTTTTCAGAGAGCGTCTAAAGATTTCAATAACTTATAATATTAATAAACAATATAAATAACACATTTAGAAAAAAACACTTATAATGAAACAAAACAAAGGTTGTAAGTTAATAAATAGTAAAATAGCTCCATAAATATATACTCAGATTACATATATGGAAATTATAGTAGGTTATGTTTCTGTGATTTTGCCTTGTGTGGTCTATGTCTTGTACTAAGAGGACAGTTATATAAATACTAAGACAGTTCTTACGTAAGATCTTGTAGGATACAGTCTGGATGTCTTAGTCCCTCGCACAGAAGTTTTATTCCAGAGTCCTGCAGCTTATTCCGTGACAGGTCCAGTCTGATCAGAGACCGGGGTGTAATAAGAACAGAGCGGAGATCATCACAACAGAATGAGGTCGGATGACAGCTCAGTAACCTGATGACAGATGAGGTATCTGGATTAGTAATTTTTTATCATTTCCAGCCTCACACTCAGCATTAAGTCATAACTGAAAGAATGAACTGTGTAATGTAGATACAATTGTTGGTGTATATTGCAGCTATTAGGATGTAGGTGTATGTCACTGATAATGTTGTTGTTGATGTACTGAGTATAGATGAGGGTAGGTGGATGTGTAGCCGGATAACGTCTCCTTAGAGTATTGATCAGTAAAAGATCATGTGACCTCAGAATGACTTTCCATGTACTGCAGGCACTTTTATTATCAGTTACTTTAGGATGACATAAATCATATATCTAACTAAGACAGAGGTTATTTACATGAATCAATCCACATATATAAAACATATTAACATATTGATTAACGATTATTTAAAAATCTCATTGTTGCCTGGACATTCACCAATCAACACATCTAATCTTCTGACCCTCACCCCATATTATTATCATATAATGTGACAGTCGCTTCCATTGTCTGGTTATCAAACAATACATATTTTAGTATTATAGATAAATCCGCTGTTCATCTAACCCCGTATATTATATATCGCACCGTATCTAGTTATAAACATAAAATATAACAAACAATATAAAATCAATCTGCGTCCAGCTTTTCAGGTCTCTGGATACAGCAAAAAATCCTCCTGGTGGGAATAGTAAAAGTGTCACATCAAAGTCCAGTCTACTAACACTTTATTATCACCCCATTGTTCATTTACACTGTTCTGTTTCTCTCTTAGGGGGGTAATCAATTGTTAGCGAGACGGGGTGAAATACCTGCGCTCAAAAAATATTACCGTTAATACGGTAATTACTCGCTGAATTTCAGCTCGCAGCAGGGAGCTGCTAGTTGAAATCCAGCGAGTAAATTACCGTATTAACGGTATTTACGCGCAAATTACCGTATTAACGGTAATATTTTTCGAGCGCGGGTATTTCACCCGTCTCGCTAACAATTGAATATCCCCCTTATTAAAGTAATTCTATCGTTTCAAAATAAGCATTGCCCAATCAATTGTATGTGTTTCCAAAGCACAAGGTGGTTTATTTTAGCAGATGTAAATAGTCAACAATTCAATACATTATTATATTATGATAAAGTACAGTACAGCACAGCCAATACCAAAAGATAAGTACATACCAATGCTATTGCATGCGCTCGCTGCGCACCCACGGGACCCCGGTGGACCGTATATCTGTTAGAATACTGTGTCAGAGTTGACTGAGAGCCAAAGGGTGTGCAGCTATGATTATATACAGTACAGTGTTACACTTGAACAATAGAGATGACGTAGATTGTTTCTATAGGTCCAGACGTTGGGTGGGTCCAGGGTAAACAGATCATAGGCTGATTCAATCTAAGGAATCCAAAGGTGTGGGTCGTCTCTCCAGGGGGTCTGCTCCTTTCATAGCCAGCATCATACAAAGGTGTATTCCCTAATATCAATAACTAAAGTATGCAATGTGCGATCTCTTCACCGACTGCACCGGACAGCTGCTGATGAATTGGGTTTCAGTATGATACCAGACATGCCACCTTTCCCACAACCTGAACCTTGAGTATCACTGAAGTGTACGTATAATCATTATATATATATATATAGACTAATAATAAACCAAACACTATCTGCTCATAAATTACAGTGTAACGAAACCAATATGAATATGAATTATATAAATAACTAAATGTTGTAATGCGAGTGTGTGCGTGCGTATTTTACCGTGCGATCGCATCACGCCACGTGTTACGTGGCGTACGCTTCGCAATTGCACGGCAAACCAATATTAAACCAATATACTTTCGTTCATCCAATTATATGACTTTGACACCCTATATGTATTGCTCGGTTTATCCTGATTTATGTCTTTTCCAGAAACAGCGCAACCAGAAGATGCAAAATGCGTCATATTAAGAGTAGAAATGAGCGGTTCGGATTTTGTGAAATCAGAAATCTGAATTTCGGGGTTCAGAGTCATGACTCCGAGTTCTCTCTCCACATTCGGATCTGAAAACGAGGCACAATGTATTTTCCAGTAAAATGTTGGATCTCGCAATGTTTTGGATCAATACCTTCTCTATATAGTCCTCCCTGGTGTTCTCATCTGCCATTACAGAAGAGAACATCGTTTCCAGGGGGTTGGACAGAGTGAAAGAGGTAATTTATATGGCAAGTAATAGCTGTGATCTTACAGTAGTCTATGTAGAGAGCAGTGGCTACTGTATGACATCTGAACTATTTAGTGGAGAATAAAAATGATAGATTTCTTCCTTTAAAAATCCCAATTATTTCAATCTGAGTGCAATTGTGTGAGGGGCAGAATCAGTGATATCCTTAGAAAGCGAGTAAACAAGATTTTCTTTGACCACCAATTGTCTATGTTTGAATTAGATAATGGAGCAGTGTCAGAAGAATTGATAGGTAACATTCCCTCTTTTCCCCATCTCATTGGACGTTCCCCTGATGTGGTGACAGCTATAAGTAGCTCCAACTTCAAGTAGCATTACTCCTCTTGTCACCATGGATCAGTCTACAGATCAGGAGTATCCCAGTACCAGTACTGGCAGTAGTAGTACTTTTTTCGACCTCCACTTGTAACAAAGGTCATGCAGGAAGAAAGTGTACTCAAAATCCAAACAATATTTGTCAAACTCAATCTCACAGAAAACATCAGCTCTTGATGTAAGGAGACTTAAAAGATAAGTTTCTGGTGAATGTGATGATTTGTCCAAAAATATAAATATATCTAACATTCCATACACCACCCACAGTGGTAAGACAAGGGTCAGACTATGTCCAATTTTTGCTAGTAGGGTTACTGCACTGCACTGCTGGTACATGTACTAGAAAGCTCATTTTAAACAGAGAGCCCAACCTGGTCATGCAGTTTCCTTAGCTTCTCATGCACCATCTTACTGTGTAGTGTAGGTCTGTGACCTCCAACAGTGTCACATCAGTGCATGAAAAGAACACTGAGGCTGAAGAACTTGGGCACTCACATAATGCTGAGGACAGTCTAAGGGTTTCCATGAGTGCTATATGTGAGTCTGATGTTTCAGATTCTGACTCTGCAATTATAGATGAGTCACAACCATTTGGAATTGTGAGGATGAGTACAGACGATGATATAGACACAAAATTTGAGGATGCTACTTTGAACTTACAGATGTGTAAGAGGATGAGGGGGATAATTGTGGATCTGAAAATTAATGTGATATACTTGAACAAGATAATGAGGAGGATGATGATGATTGTGTTGAAGTAAGGCAGCTACCAGTGGTACCACCTCCTGTCCATGATAAGCCCATAGTCACGCCAGGGTATAAAACCAAAAAAGCACCTCTCGTGTTTGGAAATATTTTTAGCTCACCTCAGACAGCATTTGTCAAGGCATCTGTAGGCATTGTGACGCCACAATAAGTAGAGGTAGTTACGTTGATCATCTAGACACCGCCTCTCTGATAGGTCATTTGCACATAGCTTTTTTTAAAGGTGGAAAATTGTATATAGTAACAAGCAGCCCAGAATCAGGTAGCAGCCGAATGGATAAACACCTCATTCAATCTTCACCGTCAAAACACCTTCATCATCAACCTCCTCATTATTAGTACGTAGTCCAGCATTCAACTTTCCAATTCCAACCGACTCCCCTAATGCAATCCCTGATTCCCAAGAGACATCCTTGCACGCTACAGCTGCTGCTGCTGGGGGTGATACATCTATACATGAGGGGACCAAGAAGAGTAAGCAGAATAGTTATACACATTGTATGTGAAGCATTTGAAACAGGAACCAAGTATGACAGTCAGCAGCGCCCTGTTGCACAGTGGATCACTAAAGCCATGACAGCTATGTTAGCATTGGATGCGTCCAATTTCCACAATTAATGTGACCGGTTCTAGCCAATTAGTTGAGGCCATGTGTCCACTCTACCAAATTCCATCTCGATTCCATTTCTCCTGAACAGCAATTCCTAAGCTGTACTGGGAGGTTAAACAAAAGGTTATTCAGTCCCTTGAAAATGTCATTGTACTGACTGTCCAATTAACTATGGATACGTAGGCAAGTGGCACTGGTCAACAAATCACTACGTGACCGTGACAGCCTGCTGGGTAGGTGTATCGCCTTCAGCAGCAACAACCCCTGTAGTATCATCATCTTACTCATCCCTTCAGCATAGTAGAGCTAGCACACAATTCCAGGTCATTCACATGCAAGCTACTCTGTGTATCACTGGATTCACTAAGAAACATACCATCATCATCATCAGCTATTTATATAACAGTGTCAATCTGTTGGAAAAACAAAGGAATGTCATAGCAAAATGTCTCACCCCGCTAAGACTCTACTCAGGATTCCTCATTGCCGATAACAGAGCGAACATTGTGTGTGCATTATTAAACGGCCATGTATTTGTGCCTCTGCTCTGTCAATCATTTTATCCATCCAGCTCACTGAAGCCTTTGGCCAATATTGGGGAAAATATGGACAGTTGTGAAGAGATAATTAGAAAATAGACTGTAAATGACTATAGATGAATGTTACTGCTATATATAGTAACGTAGGAACAAAAACAGCTCAAATCACATGATTTTACCTATGTATCAACATTCTTATTTAAATTCAGAACCAAAACACGGGGTCTGCGCACATCTCTAATTACAAGTAAAGGACCAGACCCGATTTCCACCATCTCTGAGCACCCAGAAAAGTCTGGTTGAACAGCTGTGCGCCCTCCTGCAAAACAGGAGGTTGCAGAAACACTCTTCACACATTTGAAAAAACAAACCAATATAGAAGCACCAATCCAAATTATATAATGATAAAATGTCCTATTATTAAGTGGGATAGGACAGAATAAAACAGTATTTGCTCCCAGATGTAAAACAAGATTTTTATTTGACAAATAACACAATATACAATTTTAAAACATAACAATAAAAACTAATTATATACATATTAGAAAAAATATTACTGATAAATATCAATAAGAGCAGGATATGAACAGTTAACTGGAGGATGTAGAAATTGTATAGCACCATTGGAATCTAAATGCACAAACACACATGGCTACGTATCATAGTCTCTGTGGAATAACTGTAAATAATGAATGAAAAGGAGGCTGCAACTTTGTGTAGTCTACATTAAGTCACAGTAACACAGCTCGGTAATACCTTAACCTCTGTCAGGAACCTGTTTTATCCGATGGGACCGTGTGTGGATACTTGGACAGTGGTGGGTGAGTGACCAGTTCACCTCACCTTCCTTTATATTGGCTCCAAAATTGATGATCAAGTCCGACACGGGATAATCTCCTCAGCGGCTAAATAGCAGTGTATCCTCCTCGTTAGAGTCAGCAGAGCCTCATGTAATTTTATAGTGTTGGTTGTCTTATACCGCTGCCTTAGTCACAGTGTGTCCTACACACTCATTCATACATACGGTCTGATATTAGTTCCAGTGGGTGCCGACTTTGTTAATCTAGTGAATCATCGGTAATTAGAAATCGAATCTGAAGTCCCAATAGGTGGATAATCGGAAGCTCTTCTCCAGATATATCCCAGTAATATATAAAGGTACTGACGCGTTTCGTCACTCTTGGTGACGTTTTCAAAGACATTTCAACACTCTATATACCGGACCCTTATATAATCCTAAAGATCCAGACTAACCAATCACAGTTCACTCTGTTGGAGTCATTTCAGCTGTCTACTTAATTAGTATGTTTGGATGAATCACATTGATCCAATTTTCATTATAAATTACATAGAATTGTATAAAAAAATAACCCAACATAATTCAAGGAGCAAAATATTTAAAAACTACAAAAGAAAGCTAGTTTGGCATCTCTGCGAAATATTCAATAGATCATGTATACCTGATAATGAAATTTCGTTAGAATGAATGAATTTGACTTTATTACCCTACGTTGTGTTTTGTTGTTTATTTATTTAGCCTCATGTGTCCAAAGTGCACGCGCATATACATGTGAAGTTTGGGCTTTTCACTTTGGAAAGAACTAGCACTCTTTCAGGTATACATTTTTCTGTTTATTCCTTTAATGCTGTGAGGAGTTTAGTGGTTCCTCTATGTGTACCTAGGGCTGCTTCTTTTAAACATTAGCGCCATTCCTGTTACTTCTCTGTCTTCATTCAATAGATCAGATAATCACTGAATACCCGATATGAGTCGATAAATTGTCTTGTATACCCCCAATATACCTTAATGAAATTTCCTAACACAGCAAATACACAAACAAAAGTAAAGGGGGACCAGGTTTGGGAGACACTGCTATAGAGGATTAGGGGCCTGATTCATTAAGGATCTTAAATGAAGCGGTATCTTATTTCAGTCTCCTGGACAAAACCATGTTACATTGCAAGGGGTGCAAACTAGTTTTCTGCTTTGCACATAAGCTAAATACTGACTGTTTTTTCATGTAGCACCTTAATGAATCAGGCCCTAGAACTCTAACTGTTCTATTTACATGGACCATGGTTCAACCTTCTGAGCCACCAGGTTACATATATATTGTTAGATGCACTCCTTCTATAAAATATATTACTCAATAGAACAAAACAACCAAACATAGGACCTATCCCCACAGGGTCACATATATGTTCCAAAATTCAAGTGATATATAAAGCTGCCGAGATGGAGAGTTCACAATCTAAAAATTTAAAAGATCTCACATTCACACACGAGGTGACATCTATCCCCACCACGAGCAGTCGGCTTAACATGGTCGACAATGATAACCAAAAGATTGGCAGGATCAGCATTATGTACCTCTGACAAATGTTTGGGTTCCCATAGTATTTCCAATCTATTAATCACATTGCGTCTAGGTTCTAAAAACCTAACTCTTAAGGACCTGGTGGTCCTGCCGGCATACTGCAGGCCACATGGGAACTGTAGGACATAGACTACATACATTGTGTCACAATTATCATAACCCAGAATTTCAAAGGTGTCTCTTGACACATGAGAAATCACTTGGGCACATTTATTTTTCATTTGTTTGCACGTAATGCATCTCACTTTGTTACATTTATAGTTTCCCTAGGTTCTCCGAGAAACCAAACATAGTTTTAGTAAGGGGGGGGGGGGGGGGGGAGGTTTCTTTGTTTTTAGAAAACTGGGGGCCAAAAATTTGAATTTTTTTTTGTTCTTTTTAAAAATACCATTTGGTCTTCACTCCTTTAAATAATCCAATCCCGCTGTACGAATTCTAGTATTTATTAATATGAGTGTGAAAGTTGGAGCACTTATCATCATCCTCATTTATTTATATAGCGCCACAAATTCCGCAGCGCTGTACAGAGAACTCATTCATATCAGTCCCTGCCCCATTGGAGCTTACAGTCTAAATTCCCTAATATAGACACACACTCACACACAGACATAGAAAGACAGACAGAGAGGGAGAAACTTATGTCTAATCCATACTCAGGAGGGAACACCCCAATCCACCCAACTCCTGCTATTGGACGGGCACTTTTTCACTCACTCAGATGCCGGCACATTGCTCTGTGTCATGAACAACACTCACCTGAGCCTGCGTGATCCATGCGTGAGACAGGGTTAACCAAAAACAACCACCTGGTCTTTCTAAAATGATTAAATCCTTCCCTATCTATGAATTCGTAAGAACACAGAGACTTGAACTTATTAAGTGTAATTTAATATGGAAAATAAATCCACAATGCTTCAGATAACACAGTTAGTAAAATGACATACAAATATAATGTGATTGCTTCTTATAAAATAAAAAGGATAAAACACAGAATTGATAACTCACGTATAATCAAGTTTCTGGTGCTGGGAGAAGCAGGAAAATGGGACAATCCTCAATATCAGATTGACTCCTAAAACTGAACAAATCCTTAGAGTCATAGTGCAGTTTAAAATCAAGCTGCAGGGCCCACAGCCCCCCTTCCTTTGATTTTAGAATTAAGGTCTGTGGGAATGCAAATTAGGGTTTTATGACCCACGTGGACACAGCTCCTAGGTCAGGTTTTAAATACCCTGTCCCGACTTATTACCAGTATGGCGTACAAACATGATTTTACCTCCACACAACAGCTCATAAGTTCCCCTTCATCTGCATACCACAAATGCCCCTGGTAAGTATGATATTAGAGAAAATTATATGAAATTTTGCCGTGACCCTATTCAGCTTAAATTTGTCATTCACATATAACCCTGTCTCTGCAGTTGGCATGTCTGAGGCTTCCCAGAGAGGTGTCAGATTTCACTGTCCTGAAAGAGATATTTTCAAAGGCTTTCAGGTTTGCGATCTGCCATAAATGATACAAGGTGTTACAATGGATGTGGGCTCTTTTCTACCAGCGCCCTCTGGGTAGTTTAACATAAACAAACACATTGATTTAAACAGCTCCTCTGAGCCATGTCACACAATTTCTAGGCATTAATTCACAAACCCATATTTGTGTTATGAGCTGCGGCGGCTCCGGGCACCGCCGCGACTCACTTCCCCGGCAGGCTCTGCGCCCTGGCCGTCGTCATGACAACCGGGACGTCATTTCCCCTGGGGGACGCTCTCAGTCAGTAGCGCTGCATCCCGGCATCTAGGTAGCCGGGCGCAGGCCCATAATCATTGTGTTATAGCCCAGCTGGGCTAAGTGCCTCCTGCTGTGCAGGACAAATTCTATTGGCCCCTGTTCATTTATTAGGCAGGAAGGGACAAGTCCTCCTTGCCGGTTATAGTTCCTGCTTTGCGGCTACTAGCCCGCTATAATTCTTGTTCCTGTTACCGTTGGATTTGATTATTTGTTGCCGACCTTTGCCTGATACCTGCCTTTGTTTGATTGCCTGTGCCCCTAGACCTTTTTGCCTGAACTCCAACGCTGCTGATTTGCCTGTGACCTCTGACCTCAGTTTTGTGTACTGGATATTCTGTCTGTTGCCGGCCCTCGACCCTTGCCTGGATTTCACTCTGCTAATTGCTCCTTTACGCTATCGCTGGGTTCTCCCCAGTCAGTGCGCAACTCACGACCCTCAGCTGTCTGCGGCCAAGTCTGTCCCCACCACTAGGGGCTCCAGCGAAAACCAGACTTCTGAGTAGACTCCAGGTTTTGTGTTGCTGGCTGTTGGCGTTCCTAACATTATAACCGGCCCAAAAATTTACACTAGGAGTGAGTGAATCGTATTGCATTCGGTCCTATGGAACCAAGTCTGGCACAAGTGCTGGCAGGACAAATCCAGACTTTGTCCCAAATGGTCCAGGAGCTGTCCCAGCGGCAGGCTGCCTAAGAACAGGCGTCCAGAGCCTCACAAGCTGCTCAGTCCGCCGTGGTGGAACCCAAGACGCATTTACCTGACCGCTTTTCGGGAGTTCGCAGGCTCTTCCGTATCTTCCGTGAAAGCTGCAAACTTTACTTCAAATTTAGACCACTCTCGTCTGTATCTCCACAGCAGAGAGTGGGGATAATTATCTCTCTCCTACAAGGGGATCCGCAATCTTGGGCATTCAGCCTAGATTCCAACAGCCCTCAGTTGCAGTCTTTGGACGTCTTCTTTGAAGCACTTTGTTTTGTTTACGATGACCTGGACCGAGTGGCTTCTGCCGAAGCACAGCTTCGATCTTTATCGCAAGGGCAACGTTCCGCTGAAGAATATTGTTCCAACTTCAGGCGTTGGTCTTCAGACTGTGCATGGAATGACCCAGCTCTTCGTAGTCAATTCCGTCTGGGTCTCTCTGAACAAATTAAAGTCTCCCTGGTCCAGTACCCTACTGCGGGATCCCTCGAAGAACTTATGCACTTAGCTATCCGAATCGACAGGAGATACAGAGAAAGGAAGGCTGAAAAGGAAAGTTCTTCACCCTTTTCCCCTATGCTTCCACAAACCGCTCCTATTGATCAAGTCGAACCTATACAACTGGGAGCATATCGACTGTCATCTGAGGAACGGATCCGGAGGCGTACTTTGGGTCTCTGCTTGTACTGTGGAGAGAAGGGCCATCTGCTCCGTTCCTGCCCCGTTAAACCGGGAAAAGACCAGGCCAAGTGAACATGGAGAGTGTCCATTTAGGCCTACAAGTCATCTCTCCAAAAAATTCTTTGCTTGTACCTGCTCAGCTCACCTTTAACGGACGAGATATTTCCGTTCCAGCCTTTTTGGACAGTGGAGCTGCCGGAAACTTTTTGGACTTGGCTCTCGCCTGGTCCTTGGGTTTCGCAGCCGTTCCTCTGGAATCCGTCATCACCGTTTTTGGATTGGATGGAAATCGCCTAGATAAGGGTGAAATACATCATCGTTCACCTCCTCTGCAGTTAAATTTGGGTGCCCTTCACTCCAAAACCATCTCTCTGTATCTAATTAATTGTCCTTCGGTTTCTTTAATTCTGGGTCACCCCTGGCTTGTTCTTCACAATCCTTGTATCGACTGGATCAAGGGTGAAATCATCAAGTGGGGTCCTCGATGTCCTTCCTCATGCTTGTCTCTACCACTCAGAATTACTCAGATCTGTCCTAAACATTTGCCTTTTCATTACAGTGAATTCTCTAACGTTTTCTCTAAGAAAGAAGCAGATGTTCTTCCTCCACACCGGGAGTACTATTGTGCTATTGACCTTGTCCCTGGTTCTAGGTTGCCTAAGGGAAGACTATATGCTTTTTCTATTCCAGAGCCCCAAGCCATGGAATCGTATGTAAAGGAGTGTCACTCACCGGACTGTGAGTGCTTCTTCCCGGACATTTAGGAACCGTGGCCGTCCTCCATCCTGAGGGTCTGCGCATGCGCAGCCCTTTCAAACCCTTCAGTACATGTTCCTTTAACTTAATGGGCAGATCAGGCAACACTCCCTATATTAAGCACCTGTGGTCAATACCACGTTGCCTGATCTTGGAGTCTCATTCCCCATGAGTCTCTGAAGGTGTTCCTGTGTTTCCTCGTGTATTCAGCGCTGCTGATTCCTGTGGTTTCCAAACCACTTCTACCTCTGTGGTTTCCAAACCACTTCTACTCCTGTGGTTTCCATACCACTTCTACTCGCCTGTGTATCATCGTGACTGTTAGCTGATTCCTATCCGCTGCCTCCGTGCACTACAGTCTTCAAGCCACTTCAACTCTACTATATATCATTGTGACTGTTAGCTGATTCCTATCCGCTGCCTCCGTGCACTACAGTCTTCAATCTACCTCAACTCACCTGTGCATCATTGTGACTGTTAGCTGATTCCTATCCGCTGCCTCCGTGCACTACAGTCTTCAACCTTCAACTCGTCTGTGTTTCATCGTGACTGTTTGGCTGATTCCTATCCGCTGCCTCTGTGCGCTTCAGTCTTCAGCTCATCTCAACTCTCCCGTGTTTCCTCGAGACTGCTACAACTATTCCTATCCGCTACTCTCCGTGATCAACAGTTCCAGCTCAGCTCTGCTCTCCCGTGTTCCATCGTTACTGCACCTGCTGGTTGCTATTGGCTACCTCCGTGTATCTGCAGAGTCTTGCTGCTGCTACTCCTCCGCTCTACTCGTCCTTCAACAGCTGATCCGCTCTCCATGCTTTCCTGTGTTCCCGCTGGTCTCTACCCGCCTGTCAGCATCGGATCTGCGCCTCACTACTTTCTTCTCAGCTAGACCATCGCTACTCTTCAGGGTCCTCCAGGAGTCCAGTTCTACATACTACTGCTTCCTGAGTATTTGTTCCCCTGCTGGTCTACCTACCTGTGCGCTGCACCTACTTGACTACCGCTTCACCCATCCAGGGACTTCGCATCCTGCCGGCCTCCAGCCGTTCAGGTATCTCTGCACTCCTGTCTGACAGCCTGCTTCTGAACCGCGGTATGCATACTTCTCATTGACTGTGCTGGTGTATTGCATATCTTGCTGGACTGTGTTGGTTCTCCTCTGGAGTTTGCTATCCGCTGAGTCTATTGCCATCATTGACTGTGTTATTTTGTGCCGGATTACCTCAAGTGACTTTCTATTATTGCAGTGCTGTTCAGTCATTTATATATTGTGCATATTATTGTGGATCAAGTTTAAGGTGCCCGTGTATCTCCTGTATTGCAGTCTCTCCCCGTGCTCCTCCTCACATATATATTCAGTGGTACAACTTGCTAGAGGCAGACCACTGATCCCTGTTTCCAGTTTCACCTGTTCCAGTATCCTCTCACATAGCAGTGGTACAACTTGCTAACGCAGACCACTGACTCCCCGGATACCTCCACTTGGATTCCATTCCTTCACTCAGACAGCGGTACAAGTTGCTATCCGCAGACCGCTGACTCTCATCACCTCCTCGTTTCTGTTGGACATTCCTCCTCACTATAGCAGTGGTACAACTTGCTACCGCAGACCACTGACTACCTTCACGTGTCCTTTGTCCATACAGTTCCTCGTGTATTACTACCTCCATATTACCAGTGCTGCTAGTCATAGACTTTCCTGAGCATCTCATCATCTGCTATTTCCTGTTCCGTGATCACCCTGCTACCAGAGTACCATATTACCACCTATACTGCTCTTGTAAGCCTATCACCTGGTGATCCCTGGGTAAAGACTCCTAGTGCCCTTGACAAGGAGAACCTGCAAAAAGGCTTTATTCAGCCTTCCAAGTCTCCCGCCGGAGCAGGCTTCTTCTTTGTGGCTAAAAAAGATGGTGGGCTTAGGCCTTGTATTGATTACAGAGGGTTAAATAAAATAACCATTAAAAATATTTATCCTTTGCCACTTATCTCAGCCATCTTCGATCAACTAAAAGGAGCTAAAGTTTATTCCAAAATTGACCTACAAGGGGCCTACAATTTGATACGTATCCGAAGTGGCGACGAATCGAAGACCGCCTTTAATACTCAAACGGGCCATTATGAATACCTCTTTATGCCCTTCAGCCTCAGCAACACTCCAGCTGTTTTCCAAGACTTGATCAACGATGTCCTTCGTGAATCCTTGGGTTCCTTCGTAGTGGTCTATTTAGATGACATCCTGATTTATTCCCGGTCATTAGAACAACACCGGGAACATGTTCGACAAGTACTTCTGAAGCTCCGTCATCATCATCTGTATGCCAAACTAGAAAAGTGTGACTTTGAAGTCTCCAGGGTCACTTTTCTGGGATATTTCATTTCTCCTGAAGGCTTTGCTATGGACCCCACAAAGGTACAGGCTATTCTTGATTGGGTACAACCCTCTAATTTGAAGGCCATCCAAAGGTTCCTGGGATTTGCCAATTATTATAGGAAGTTTATCAGTTCTTTTTCTATCCTCATTGCCCCCATCACAGCTCTGACCCGCAAGGGTGCTGATCCTAAGGTCTGGTCGCCTACTGCAGTTTCCGCCTTCAAAACCTTGAAACGTGCTTTCATGTCTACCCCAGTTCTGAGACATCCTAATCCAGACCTCCCTTTCATTGTTGAAGTTTATGCTTCGGATGTTGGAGTTGGAGCCGTATTGTCTCAGAAAGATCCTAAAGACCACCGCATTCATCCCTGTGCTTATTTGTCTCGAAAATTCTCTTCCGCTGAAGAACATTATTACGTGGGTAATCGTGAATTACTGGGCGTCAAATGAGCATTAGAAGAATGGTGCCACTGGCTTGAAGGAGCAAAACATACTATCACAATCTATACGGACCACAAAAACCTATCCTACATTGAGTCCGCTAAAAGATTGAACTCCAGGCAAGCACAGTGGTCTCTCTTCTTCTCCCGTTTCAATTTTATTATTACTTTTCGGCCTGAGAACCTAAGAACCTAAAGAACATAAGAGCGGATGCCCTGTCCCTTAACTTTATCTCTTCTCAAAATCCAGTTTCTGAGCCCTGTTCCATTATTCCTGCTTCTTCTATTTTGATTGCCTTCACGCAGGAACTGGGTAAAACCCTTCAGCAATGTCAACCACAGGCACCTTATGAAACACCAGTGGGCAAACTTCTCGTGCCTGTACACCTCAGAAAGTTGGTACTCTCACCGTGTCATGACAACAAGGCTTCTGGACATCCCGGTATTGCCAAGACCATTGAAATTGTTTCTCGTACTGTCTGGTGGCCATCAATGTCTAAGGATGTAAAAGAATATATATCATCCTGTGACCTGTGCTCCAAGAACAAAGTTTCCCGGAGTTCCCCTTCCGGGCCATTACTGCCGTTACCTGTTCCGATCAGACCTTGGACCCATGTGTCCATGGACTTCATCGTTGATTTACCTCTATCCTCTGGGTGTAACACCATCTGGGTAACCGTGGACCGGTTCAGCAGAATGGCCCATTTTATTCCTTTAACCAAGTTACCTTCTGCCCGTTCTTTGGCCACCTTGTTCGTCAAATATATATTCCGTTACCATGGACTAACGGAAGATATTGTGTCAGACCGGGGCTCACAATTCATTGCAGTCTTCTGGAAGGCCTTTTGCTCTGTCCTAGGCATCAGCCTCAGTTTGTCATCTGCCTACCACACGCAGTCAAATGTACAGACCGAAAGGGTGAATCAATCCTTGGAGCAATACCTTCGACTGTATATTTCCAAACACCATGACAGTTGGGCTGACCTCCTTCCCTGGGCCGAATTTGTGTACAACAACACATGCCACACGTCTTCCCGGTACTCTCCTTTTTGTTGCAACCTAGGGTACCATCCCAGAGTCAACTCCTTATCCTCTCTAGCCACTGATAGACCATCTGAAATGAGAGTAATGGCCATCCGCCTCAGGAAGAAATGGAAGTCTGTGCATCAGTCTTTACTTCGAGCTTCCTTTAGGTCCAAAGTTTTTGCTGATTTACATCGTTCCACTTGTTCATTCAAGGTTGGAGACTCTGTGTGGCTCTCCACTCGGAATATAAGACTCCGTCAGCCGTGTAAGAAATTAGGACCTAAATGTATTGGTCCATTTACCATCCTAAAGCAAGTCAATCCAGTGGCCTTCAAACTGAAGCTTCCGGAATCCTTAAAAATTCCTAGTACATTTCACTGCTCTTTGTTGAAACCTGCCCGATCTTCCAGAAAATTCAAACATCAACCAGTTTCGGTGGATGGACATCAAGAGTTTATAGTGGAGAAAATCATGGATTCAAAGAAGGTCCAAGGTCAGGTTCACTACTTAGTCCATTGGAAGGGGTACGGCCCCAAAGAACGGTCGTGGGTACCGCAAAGAAACCTACACTCAGATTGAGTTCTTTAGAAGATTTCCCGGAAAACCAGGTTGTCGGGGTCCCTTGATCCCTCCTCAAGGGGGGGGTACTGTTATGAGCCTCGGCGGCTCCGGGCACCACCGCGACTCACTTCCCCGGCAGGCTCTGCGTCCTGGCCGTCGTCATGACGACTGGGACGTAATTTCCCCTGGGTCTCGGCTGTTGCAGTCGGGATGCTCTCAGTCAGTAGCGTTGCGTCTCGGCATCTAGGTAGCCGGGCGCAGGCCCATAATCATTGTGTTATAGCCCAGCTGGGCTAAGTGCCTCCTGCTGTGCAGGACAAATTCTATTTGCCCCTGTTCATTTATTAGGCAGGAAGGGACAAGCCCTCCCTGCCGGTTATAGTTCCTGCTTTGCTGCTACTAGCCCGCTATATTTCTTGTTCCTGTTACCGTTGGATTTGATTATTTGTTGCCGACCTTTGCCTGATACCTGACTTCGTTTGATTGCCTGTGCCCCTAGACCTTTTTGCCTGGACTCCTACACTGCTGATTTGCCTGTGACCTCTGACCTCGGTTTTGTGTACTGGATATTCTGTCTGTTGCCGGCCCTCGACCCTTGTCTGGATTTCACTCTGCTAATTGCTCCTTTACGCTATCGCTGGGTTCTCCCCAGTCAGTGCGCAACTCACAACCCTCAGCTGTCTGCGGCCAAGTCTGTCCCCACCACTAGGGGCTCCAGCGAAAACCAGACTTCTGAGTAGACTCCAGGTTTTGTGTTGTTGGCTGTTGGGGTTCCTAACAATTTGCAGATTTATATGGCTCAAAAATCAGCTTGCACGACACTCTGTAAATCACGTTCTTCTCCGCACAACAGGAGATATTACGTAAAAGTAGATATGTGATATCACAAAACAGCATTTACAATGCGGTTTTCACTTAGTAATTGACTCGTTGTATTAAAGCTGTTTCCAAAAACTTATGAGAAATAAACGTGTCACTCATCTGTCTATGACGCCAAATGCCTAATGAGAGAGTAAGCTGTCCGCGATCTATAATACATCTAGTAATACTAATAACTAATACAAAATACTCATTATTAAGAAAAAAACAAACAAACTGATAAAGAAATCATTGGTTGTAACTTTAGAAATAGAAAAAGAGTGTGTTATATATATTGTCGAAGTAATAGTTAACAAAAATTCTATAGTACCAATTAGTTCAAAAGAATGAACCAATGAATCTAATTTTATGTGCCTGTGTTTTTAAGAGGAAAAGTACTGCTATTTATTTTACATATAACACATCAGAGGTCGAGAGACACTTCTTGTAAAATCCAATTATTTCACAATGAGCGGACAAAGCCAAGAACAGTGTTGTTTAAAGAAAAAAGGTTTTAGATGACTGATCCAAAAGATCCCTCCAAGAACATGTCACTTTGATGATGAAATGTCAGTTTTGACCTGGGTCAAAGCTTTAGTTTGGCAAGTACAAGTAAGGTTTATGTAATGATAGAGACTTAGGGCCTGATTCATTAAGGATCTTAAATGAAGAGGATCCTTATTTCAGTCTCCTGGACAAAACCATGTTACAATGGAAGGGGTGCAAATGAGTGTTCTGTTTTGCACATAAGTTAAATACTGACTGTTTTTTTCATTTGGCACACAAATACTTGATAGCTTATTTGTACACTCAAATTTAATGTTGATATTTGTGTGTTACATAAAAAAACAGTCAGTATTAAACTTATATGCAAAACAGAATGCTAATTTGCACCCCTTGCATTGTAACATGGTTTTGTCCAGGAGACTGAAATAAGGATCCTCTTCATTTAATATCCTTAATGAATCAGGCCCTTAGAAACTTAAGAGTACCAGCAGTGATGTAAGCTGGGAAGGTGTGTTTTAGAGTAATGATGAGTAACATTTTTTATAAAAGAATGACTTAATCAAATATAGATTGTCAGTTGGCATTTGAGACCCTGGGCACATGTCTGCTTCGTCCAGTATGGCTGTATCTACGCATAATATAATTTTAATAAAAAATAGAAATAATATATTTTGGAAACCTGCTCATCTCATTTATTATTTAAAGAGAAGAATGAGAGAAAATCTTAAACAATATACTCAGATTACATAAAATGAAATGACAGCGTAATGATTCTGTGATTTTGCCTTGTGTGGTCTATGTCTTGTACCGAGAGGACAGTTAAATAAATACTAAGACAGTTCTTACTTAAGATCTTGTAGGATACAGTCTGGATGTCTTAGTCCCTCGCACAAAAGTTTTATTCCAGAGTCCTGCAGAATGTTTTGTGACAGGTTCAGTCTGATCAGAGACCGGGATGTACTAAGAACAGAGCGGAGATCATCACAGCAGGATGAGGTCAGACAACAGCACAGTAACCTGATGAAAGATGAGGTATCTGGATTAGTATTTTCTTATCATTTCCAGCCTCACACTCAGCATGAAGTCATAACTGAAAGAATAACCTGTGTAATGTAGATACAATTGCTGGTGTATATTACAGCTATTAGGATGTAGGTGTATGTCACTGATAATGTTGTTGTTGTACTGATTATAGATGACGGTAGGTGGATGTGTAACTGGATAACATCTCCTTAGAGTATTGATCAGTAAAAGATCATGTGACCTCAGGGTACCTCAGAAAACAGGATTTTTTAAATCCATTTCTCTGATATTATCTAGGGAACATTGCATCACCATGGGAATATAGGCAGTAGCGGAGCTGGACACTTAGAAGTTAATTAAAACATAAATTAAGGACGCCTCCCCTATATATCCCCCTACCTGCTGACAATAAACAGTTTATAACTAATAAAGCCCAGAAAATGCACAACAGTGCTGCAGTGAGTGACGAACGGTTTACCTATGAATCTGGTGGTAATGTGCAAAAGTATTATAAGGTGTGGTCAAGGTGGGCGAAATCGAGGTATGCGATCAGTTCGCTGGCTGCAGACTTTGATTCAATCTAAATTGCTATTGGGGGTCTATAAGTTGGGGTGTATGGATTTACTCAACACCTGCATAAGCTCGGAAATGTATCTCTATTTGTTTTTCAATCCGAGTAAATTCTTCCTCAGGGTTCAAGAAGTTCAGTACTTTTGCAGAATTGAGGGGAGATATGTAGATAGTGAAATGTAAATGAATATTCGAGCTATATGTCTTATGGCTCACTGTATTTAAATATATTTATATAGATATACATTGTGAAGGTCAGGCTATGTGACTATTGGAATAACTTGTCTCATTCTGGTTTAGAGCAGATATTTGAATGATACTTTCTACTTTGTTTGCATGTTTTAATCCTATGTGGAACTACAACATCTATCATTGTTCCCATTTCCATTTGTTTGTTATGTTTTTTCTGTGTGTTTAAAACCTTTTTAAAAAAAAGTTTGATTAAAAAAAAATAAATGAAGGACTCCTCCTCTATATGCCCCCTCACCTGCTGACAATCAAAAGTTTATAACTAGCAAAGCCCAGAAAATGCACAACATACAGTATAATTACAATAACAAGAAATAACAGAAATAAAGGAGGGTTCGCAGGGTCATCATCATCATCATCAACATTTATTTATATAGCACCAGCAAATTCCGTAGCGCTTTACAATTGGGAACAAACATTAATAAGACAATACTGGGTAATACATACAGACAGAGAGGTAAGAGAACCCTGCTCGAAAGCTTACAATCTATAGGACAATGGGAGTTAGAAACACAAGGGCATGTGCTACATCATATTGCACAATGGACCAGCCAGACTGCAAAGGTAAAAGTACTGAGTGGGCTGTGTGTGTTGCAATGTTGGTCAGAAGGTTGTTGTCTTGCGTTGGCAGTGTAGAGGATGGCAATAGGGTAATCTAGGGAAATTAAGATGATGGTTGAGGAATATTATAACCTTGTCTGAAGAGGTGGGTCCCCCAGATGACATCAGAGAAATGGATTTAACGCAAGTACAAAAATCCTTTTTTCTAATACATGTCACCTGGGGGACCCTGCTTCACTATGGGGAATGTTTCAAAGCTGCCACTAAATGAGGGTACGTTCAGACACCGCTGAACGCAAAACTTTTCTACCAAAAATAGCATTCCCGGATACAAATATGTAATCGTATGGACGGAGAACTGGATTGCTGCCAGACACACTTGCTCCGCCAAGGCCCTGTGTCGCATCGGCCCAGATTTACTGGTCAAACTAGCAGAAATATTACCCGACACAGGTTACCTGCACAGGCCTTGGCCTGGTGGATTGTCATTTTTATCCATCTGGCAAGGGTCTGCTTAGTTGCTGGCCAACCCTTCTTCATTCAGGACATAGAATTTGACAGCAGATAAGAACCAATGGGCCCATCTTGTCTGTCTATTTTTTAACCTATGAAAACCTCAAACCCTATTTGATGCTTTGTAAGAATAACCTTATGTCTATCTCAAGCATGTTTAAGTTGGTCTACTTTATTAGCCTCTATCACTTCTGATGGGAGGCTAATCCACATAATCAATACCCTTTTGGCTGGACCAGGAGAGAATCTGTCTTCCGAACATCAGCAGTTCAAGATAAATATATCTTAAGTGATCTGACTACATCCAGCAGAATTCTGATTATCCCTACAACCTTTGTGTCATGAAAAATAAGAAAAGGAGTTAAAAGACAGAGCCCCCAGCTCTGAGACCTTTCTTGCTGAAGATATGGGAAGAAGATAAATCGTTTTCCATGTAAGAAATTTAAATTCGACTGAACTGAAAGGCTCAAAAGGATGTTTTTGCAGAACCGATTGAATAAAATTAGGGTCTCAACGTCTGCAGCTCTGGAATATTACCGAGCTTCTTCTGAAAAAATATGGACAGTGTACACAGCTGGGGGTAAATATATGAACCTCTGATTTCTACAATTCACCGGAAATCTGTGACTTGCAGGGAAAATTTAAAGCGGCGTTGGCTTCCAGAAATCAGAGGTTCATACATTTACCACCTGGACTCTTAGAGAACCTAATCTTAGTCCACAATCAAAACCATCCTGAAGAAAAGAAGAGGACAGGACAGACTGAAGTCCGGACTCCTCTATGTTTACACCATTGTAAATATATATTTCAAACTCTATGATACTTTAAAAGCACAAGAAGGTTTCCTAGCTCTTAACATAGTCTGGATCACCCTTTCGGAGAAACTATTGACCCTTAGAATCTCGGCTTCAATAGCCAAGCCGTCAAACTGAGATGAGCTAAATCATGGTATAAAAACAACCCTTGAGAGAGAAGATCCTCTCTTAGTGAAAGTTGCCACTCTGGCTCCACTGTTTTCCTTAGGATGTCACCAAGATCACCTGATCTCTTTCCTCCCTGGCCTTCCTGAGAACTCAAGGCAACAAGGGTATTGGGGAAAGACATATATTAGATGGAAATCCCAAGACACTGTCACAGCATCGACCAGGATCACCTGAGGGTCCCGGGTCCTTGAACACAATTTCTCTGTTTTGTGATTGAAGTGTGAGGCCATCATATCTACCTCTGGTCGTCCCCATCTTTTCACGATCAAATCGAAAACATCTGGATGGAGAGAACATACTCCTGGGAGGACTGTGTTTTCTACTTAGAAAATCTGCCTCCCCATTTTCGATCCCTGGGATGTAGACCGCGGAGATTACCAGAACATGTCAATCAGCTCAAGCCTGAGGGTTTACATTTGCCACAGCCATGTCATTGTCCGATTGGATGCGAAGTGGCCAGCCTATCAGAATAGGATGAGCATGAAGCAAGGCATTCCTTCTAGACCTGAGCTCTAATACATTTATAGGGAGCTCTGACTCCTTCCTGGACCAAAGACCCTGCAGCACAGATGAAGCGCCACACTGATCCAACCCTGACAACCTGCATCTGTCCTTACAATGGTAAGTCCCAGACACAAAAAGGACGCCCCCTGCTCAAGTGAATGCCCCTGAGCCACCACAAAAAGGACAGACGATACTTTGGCGAGTCAGATAAGCTGACTGTCTAGATGCAGGTTAGATCTGGATCCCTTCCTCGGCAGATCGTTCTGAATATTCTAGAAGACAGATGAGTATACTGCACAGGCTTGAAAGAGAAAACCAACTTCCCTAATCTCATGCACAGGAGAACAGATGGCTTCCTGTGACTCATAATCAGTCTTACCAGCCTCTAAATAGATAAGACCATTTCCAGAGGAAGAAATACTCTCTGATACTCTCTGAAATAAATGTGTGTATATATATGTATATATATATATATATATATATATATATATATATATATATATATATATATATATATATATATATATATATATATATACACACACAATGCAATATACAATGCAATGCAAACAGTCACACAAGATACCGGCTTGGTATAAATAAATAAATATATATATAAACAAATGGAGGGACCTGGTTATTCTAATCCTGCAGCGCATAGATAATAACATACAAACAACTAAATAATAAAATAAAATTAAAATAAAAATACAAATATAATGTAGATGCAACACAAATATAAATATTCACACATACTTGTATTGTGGAGGGACCTGAAGGCCGCTCCCACCCCGTGGCGAATTTGAGCATATTTGAATATGTAGAGGGTATGTAAAAATGTTAATGGAGGAGGGTGAAGGAAAGAAAAAAGGTCTTGAGCATATAGGTCTTTGAGAGAGACCAATCTCTTAGAGCACCAGGAAGCAAAATTAATGTCCGGGATAAGTTTAGAGGGGGCTTGAAGGGACACATTGCGGGTAGTGAGTGAAAAACCCTTATGACGACCCGTAAGTTGGTCCCAAATCATTAGAGCATCCGAGATGGAGAGGATTTGGTACTGGGTGAGCACCCCTGGGGGTCCACAACAGGTCTACTAAAGGATAGGCCGGGAAGGAAGCCCATTCCAGATCCACCCATGGTTTAGTGTTACAGGGATGGGACCAGTCCCTAAGGTGTGACAATAGACATGCCTCCTGGTAGTGGGCCAGGTTGGGAAGCATTAACCCTCCCTGATGCTTTGAAAGGGTCATACAATGGTAAGTCATAAGTGGGTGTTTCCAAACAAATGTTATCATTAGATTGTATAATAGATCCATGTATTTTTTAGGGACAACATAGGGTATAATGCGAAATGGATAAATCAGTTTTGGGAAAAGCATCATCTTAAAAGTAGCAATACGACCCAGCCAGGGGACCTCATAGTTGATCCAATTCTTAGCCAATGTAGTAAGATGCATAAGTAGCGGGGTATAAATGGTTTCAAACATATCAGTTGTGGTGGCAGGAATGTGAATGCCCAAGAAAGGCAGAAATTTTTGTACCCATACAAAAAGGAATTTCTGCTGTAAAAGCTTAAAAGTGGGAAGGGGAATGTTAATGGGCAAAGCCTCCGATTTGGTGATATTAAATTTATAAAAGGAGGCAGCATTATAGCGATCTAGTATGAGCTGGCAGGCCACCAACAAGGTCCCAGGGCTTGTGACAAACAAGAACACATTCACAAAAAATATAATTTATAGGAAGATGAGTAAAGAGTGATCCCCGAGAAGTCAGGTGATGATCTAATTGTTTGGGCCAAGGGTTCAATAGCCAGGGAGAACATCATAGGGGATAAGGGGCAGCCCTGTGTAGTACCATTTAAGATAGAGAAGGAAAGAGAAAGAAAGCCATTACTAAAAATTTTAGCTGTTGGTCCTTGATAGAGAGCTAAAATAGAATGAAAGATATCCCCCTCCAGGGACCAAATTTAACTAGGACTTCTTTCATAGATATCCAGTGAAGCCTACCCAACGCTTTTTTCCGCATCTAGAGACAACAAGACTAGTTCTGCCGCAGAGTCTTGTACTAAGTCTATCACATTTAAAATACGCCTATTATTACCTGATGCCTGGTGACCAGGTAAAAATCCCACTTATTCCGAGTGGATGAGGTGGGGAAGAAATGGGTTCAGCTTGATGGCAATTATTTGGGCCAAGGGCTTTATCCCTCAGCAGGGTCTTAATGACTACTTCTACTTTCTGTTGGGAGCAAGGGAGGTTAAGGGATGCCAAGCTATCAGCATCAAGGGTTGCAAGGCGCAAGTGGTGCAAAAAAGCAGCTATTGAATTTAGTGTTGGTTGTGGTAGACTGGTGTCATCTCACAGATTATATAGGTCAGTGTAACAGGTTCGCTATATCAGATGGGCTGTAGGATTTATTCCCACAGGAATCATGGATCATTTTAATTCTGTTCCAAGCTTGCTTGCCTCTAAGCTTACGCGCTAACTGGCATCCAATTTTTGGCATAGTTTAGAGCAGATTTCCTACGAGAGATAAACAAGGTATTAAGTTTTTTCCTAATACTGTTCAGTTCTTTTTTTAAGTGATTTGGATGGGTTATTCTGATTTTGGTGCTCAAGGTGTGTTAGCTGAGATTCAAGGTTTATTTAGTGGTGAAGATATTGTATTTTCAGGCGAGCACCTATTTGAATGGCCTTACCCCTAACAACTGCCTTCAGGGCACACCAATGCGTAAAGCAGTGGTTCCCAAACTTTCTCAGTTCGAGGCACCCATAGGGTCACCATAATTTTTCCAAGGCACCCCTAAGCCAAAATAATTACCGGGTAGTCCCGTTTTTAAGTAGTTGGGTCAAAATAACGTAAGATGTATTTAGGCCCCTTCATCATCACATTGTGCCCCTTCACTATATCACTGTGTCCCCTTCGCCATCTCACACTCTGTGTCCCCCTTCACCATCTCACACTCTCTGACCCCCTCTTCATCAGTTCACACTCTGTGACCCATCTATTCATCAGCTCACACTCTGTCTCCCTCTTCATCATCTCACACTCTGTCCCCCTCTTCATCATCTCACACTCTGTCCCCCTCTTCATCATCTCACACTCTGTCCCCCCCTTCAGCATCTCACTCTGTGACCCCCCTTCAACATCTCACTCTGTGACCCCCCCCTTCAGCATCTCACTCTGTGCCCAAGCCGTCAGCATCTTACACTCTGTCCCTTTACTTACCTTCTTTCCTCATTTTCTGCTGTCTTCTTTCCTGATGTCCTCTCTGCTGCTGAGAACAGTAAGGAGGAGGATCTGACGCTGACTTGTTTTTTACTTTTTTTTTCTTCTTCTTTTGCAAGGGCGGCCGCGGCACCCCTGTGACAGCGCCGCTGCACCCCAGGGAGCCGTGGTGCACACTTTGGGAACCGCTGGCGTAGAGTGAGATGTATAATCTGGGCTGTTAGTTTGTAGATAAACCTCTAGGGCTTTAAGGGGACAACTTTGGGTTCCAGGGAGGAGAGGATGCAGGACGGCATTCTCCAGGGTCTAGGGAAACCTTATTTTTTTTGAAGGCTCCAGGACCACTCTAGCGATGCGTGATCTGCCACGTAATGGGTGTAATTTTTATAGAGTCTTTATGTTGCAAGGTTCACTTATCGGTCACAATCAGGTCGATCCTTGAGTAAGGAATGTGTATTCCCTAGTGCCTGGAGAATTAACCATCATACATCATAGAGATCATGTTCTGATAATAGCTTCCGAAAGGCAAGTGAAGGGCCGACTAAGTATACAGGTAGAGGAAGAGAGGATAGAAAGAAAATGTGTATTCGAAGCCACTCCGCGATATCAATAATATATCAAAATATCTGTATTTTATTTGGTATGCTTTAAAAAGAATCCCTCCTAATTGAATAGCGAAATATTAAAACCAAAGTGATTAAAGTGAATTAAAATAGCAAAATAAATTGCTATACCCCGCTACTTGATATAAGTATGTATAGCTGTTCAATATATAGTATAGTAATCACTCCTATAATAGACCAGTCTAACAGTTGAATATCACTCCAAATCAAAGATTGGTTTAAGTATATATAGTGTAAACTGGACTGAATGTCATGTAATCTTGTTAGCAACAGTATGTGGATGAAGTTATTTGGACTCTCTGGCAGTTATTTGATCGATCTGATGTCCCAATAATCCTTTGAAATAACTTTATTTGTCAATAAAAGGATATCTTAAGATAATGAGAGCTCCATATAAATCTGAGACACACTCTCAATGTAAATTCACTAATCCACGTACACACTATTGTATAAAGCTCAGTAAGAACTTGAGCTTGTGTATATATTTATAATAGGATTACTAGGATTTGAATAAGGTCTCTGCCTAGCAATTGTTTGGCTTAGTTTTATAATCCGACACCCTACTGCCCCAGTAGTTCCACTCGTGTATTTGATTGTTCAATTACTCTGTTATCAAACAGGATATTTATAATAGGATTACTAGGATCTGAATAGGGTCTCTGCCTAG
Source organism: Mixophyes fleayi (assembly GCF_038048845.1). NCBI lineage: Eukaryota > Metazoa > Chordata > Amphibia > Anura > Limnodynastidae > Mixophyes > Mixophyes fleayi. The sequence goes on from NC_134403.1 coordinate 8,308,606, forward strand.
CAATTGTTTGGCTTAGTTTTATAATCCGACACCTTACTGCCCCAGTAATTCCACTCGTATATTTGATTATTCAATTACTCTGTTATCAGACAGGCATCTGATGTGTTTGTTGCAGCTCCTTCTAAGTTGGAAGCCTGCCGTTTTTACAGTCCTACACACACACACACATTCATGCTCTTATCTAACCCATACAGGGTATGGTTGGTATCAAAGATTACTAAATGTAGGCAAAATAGCAAGGAGTGATTAAACACAGTAGCAGGGTAAACGCCAACGCGCGTTTCGCTACATGCTTTTTCAAGGCAATCCGAAATGAAGAGGAATGAAAATATTTATGCAGTTCACCACGCCCACTTGTATAACGTGTCATGGTCTGATAGGCAGCAACTCTGTGTCACAAGAGTTGGTGATTGGTAAATCTGTGTATCAGGCTGTCAGCATGTAAACAAACAGTATATAGATACTGAGTTATAACTTCCTATGTCTGTTTCCTCTGAAATTCTACCTCAATCTAAACAAAGATTCATTCCCCGTATAATACGGTAAGTATGTAGTGACAATCATTTCATGTAATGATTAAAACATAAAAATCCAGTGAAATTTAACCATGTGTCTAAATTTGTGATTAAATAACATGGGTTAAATAGAGTCCTTCGTTGGTAATCTAATACATTGTACCAATGATACAAGTTACAGATTTAGTTACTCAATTATTCTATTATAAATTAAGGTTCCTCTTATATTAATTAAATCTCCTCCAAAATTTTATTCATCTTAACTGTATTAGATCCTCTTAGATCTTACCTAAATCAACATCTGGATTCATTCCCCATGTAGTGAGGTGAATATATTGTAATATACAATAATATAGTGAATAAAACATAAAACCCAGTAAGGGCTAAAAAATAAAACATGAGAACATGATCAAACTGATATTCTATGATGCCCATATATCAAAAATAAAGAGAAGAGGGCATTATGGTGTAACATTATGACTGCATGTAATATGAAATATTCATGCCTTATTCAGTGAACAATATGCACTGTAAATTATGGTGTGGTGATAATAATTAACATTAAAAGGTGTGACTAATGATGATGAATCTTAATAAAAAGATTATGGATATAAAAATCAAACATTTTTGGTTCATAAATAAACCATAAGATTATTGGTATCATTAAGACCATTTGGAATCAGACTATTCATCATGAAAATTTGTCTTGCTTCTCGTTTGAGGAGTTCTTGTTGGAAATTTCCCCCACGAATCCCCAATGAGACCTTTTCCATGGCGAAGGCTAATAATTGTTTAGGATTGCCTTCATGATATAATAAAAAATGTTTTTCCACAGTTGTCAAAGGTTTGAATTTGTCTCTATCCCGAGAAGCATTTTTGATATTATTTACATGTTCTAAGAGGCGTTTCTTAAACGGCCTACTTGTCATGCCTATATATTGTAACTTGCACGGGCACGTTAGGCAGTATATTACGCCTATGGAATTGCAATTCAGAAATTCTGTTATTCGCCAGATTTTAGAATACCGGTCAGTGTATTCTTTGGTTTTAATGCAGTATTTACATGCTTTACATGTGCCACATTTGAAAAATCCTGTAGTTGTCTTTGGAGTCTTTCTGTTGGAACTAAAGTGACTGTGCACTAATTGATCTTTAAGATTCTTGGATCTTCTCCAGGTCATAGAGACTTTGTTATCCAGAAACTGCTTAAGATCTTCATCTAATAGCAATACATTCCAATGTTTCTGGAAAATCTCTGAAATTTCCTTCCATTCATTACAAAATGACCAAATCATTCTGACTCCAGAGTTCTGAGCTCTCTTTTTTGTAGATGGATAAATTAATGATTCTCTATTTGTTTCTTGGACCGAGTGTACTGCTTTCCGTATGATTTTGTTGCTATACCCCCGCCGTTTTAGTCTCATCTGTAATTCCTGAGACCTGATCTGAAAAATATTCTCATCTGAACAGTTACGTTTGGTCCTAAGAAGTTCACCCTTAGGGAGACCTCTAAGAACAGGGGGAAAGTGTGAGCTGGTGTAATGTTATAGGCTATTGGTAGCTGTAGATTTTCTATAGATATCAGTACATAATCTACCATCGCTATTAATTTGTATTTTTAGGTCAAGAAAATTGATGGTATTTTGGTGTATATCTGAAGTCAATTTTAAATTGAGGTTGTTATTGTTCAGAATTCCCGTGAATTCATGAAATAGATTCTCCTGACCATCCCATAATATTAAAATGCCGTCTATATAACGAAGCCATAATAATATATGGCTAGTGTACTTCTCATTGACATCATTAAATACATGTTGTTGCTCCCACCAGCCAAGAAAGATATTAGCATACGTCGGTGCACAAGATGTGCCCATAGCGGTTCCTCTGGTCTGCAAATAAAATTTGTCATCAAATAGAAAATAGTTCTTTGTCAAAACAAAATCAAGAAGTTCAATTAGGAATGTATTGAAGTCACTCTGGGTCTTCATGTCCAGAAAATATTGAACTGCCATGATACCAAATTGATGTAATATATTAGTATACAGGGATTCTACATCGAGGGATGCCAGCATGGTTTCACTATTTACTGATAAATCATTGATCTTAGATAGTCATCCAAAGTATCTCTTGTATACGAGGGTAAACTTGTTACGAATTCTCGTAAATGTTGGTCTACAAATTGACTGGCTTTTTCAGTTAAGCTACCAACCCCTGAGACTATAGGTCTCCCTGGTGGAACTTTATCATTCTTATGAATTTCCGGTAGAGCATAGAGAGTTGGAATTCTTGGGTTTTCTACCTCAAGAAAATCAAAGTCCATTTTTGATATTATTCCATTATGGAAAGCTCGTTTTATTAAATTCATATACATTGTAAGAAAATTTGCAGTGGGGTTGAAGATAAGTCTTTTATAGCATGAGGGATCATCCAATTGGCGATATATCTCAGCCTTATACATTGATACTGGCCACAGGACAACATTCCCCCCTTTATCAGAGGGTTTGATCACTATGTCCTTCCAAGATTCTAAATCCCTTAGAGCATTCCTCTCTTGTACAGTGAGATTACATTTAGATTGTGGATATTTAAATTTACTCATTAATTTATCAAGATCCCTTGACACTAGATCTCTGTATATTCTAACTTGTGGGCATATTGACAGGTCAGGAGAAAATTTAGATTTTTTCTTAAGTTGTCAATTGACAATATTGCTATCCGTTGGTAAGCACTGACCAGAGTTGGTATCCAATTCCTGTAATATCTGTAAGGCCTGTCTATCCTCTTCAGTTTCTAGACTGAGTACTTGTGCAGTAGCATCATTTGTATCTGAATTGAATCTCTCTTTATTGCTAAAGAATTTTTTAAGGAGAAGTTTTCTAGTAAATAACGTAAGGTCTTTCTCCCATTCAAATCTATTGAACGTTTTTGTTGGAGAAAATGTTAATCCCTTACTAAGTACTTGAATATGTGTAGTGTCAAGTAATCTGTCTGACAAATTTATAATTCTCAAAGTGTCCTCCATTATCTCTGTTGTCTGTTGTTCCTCCGAAATGTTTGGGGGCCTTCTAATCCTTCCATTTGCTTCCTCTTTTTGTCTTTGGATTTTGCCCCGGTCCCTTAGTATCGGTTTATTTGTACATGGCTCCCTCCTTCTATATCTCTTGAACCTCGTCCATAAAATCCCTAGATTGAAATATATGGTCTCTATTTTTGAGAGAGGTTTCAGGTGTTTCACCTTCAGATGATTCTATTTCAGAGGTGCTGAATGAGGTGGTGGGTCTTTGAGACTTGCGAGAATCCCATTTAAATATTTTATTTTGGGCATAGTCATTTTTGTCACGTATAAATTTTGTACGTTTTTTCTCCATAATAAATTTGTCATATTCATCTAAATCTTCCTTAATTTTTTCATAAGCTTTCTTGAAATGGTCTAATCCTTCAAACTCCTTCAATTTGTCTCCTAATCTGGCAAGATCTCTTGTATACTGTTCTAACAGTAGGTTGTCATGTTTCAACAATACGTTAATTAAATCAGTAGAACATTTTGTCAAAATAGATTCCCACTCTTTTTTGAGATCTGGTGTGGCTAATTCGAAGGCCGGATATAATCTCGGTCTCAGACCTCTTGGAATCATTTTTTGTTTGATGTAATTGTTAAACATTGTTTTATTCCAATGCACTTTAGTTTGTTTGAACATTACATTTTTTAATTCCATTAAATAATCTGACCAACCTCTGTTATAATTTCCTTCTAGAGAATTGCCATCAAGAAAGTCAATTTCAGTATCTCGTAACCATTTTTCTTGTCTGAGACTCAATTCTTGGTTAATACTAAATGATGCCATTGTATATAATATGAGCAAAAAAATGTATAATCAGAGGGGGATATGATAATCCAATAATAGAAAACTGCCTGTGCTTGTGGAGAAAGATAGTGATAAAATCACTATAGTGACACAATTGCAAAAGAAAATACCACTGCACTAGGTATCGCTATTCCAGTATCATAATACTTATCAGTTTATAAATGGTTATATAGTATGGTTACTGGATGGTGCACTTCTACACGTGTAACTAGTATACAGGTAGAGGAAGAGAGGATAGAGAGAAAAAGTGTATTCGAAGGCACTCCGCAATATCAATAATATATTAAAATATCTGTATTTTATTTGGTATGCTTTAAAAAGAATCCCTCCTAATTGAATAGCGAAATATTAAAACCAAAGTGATTAAAGTGAATTAAAATTGGGTCATCTGTATGTTATTCCCGCTTGATATAGCCCCGATCCTATCCGCTTTAGATAAAAGAGTTGTGCACTCTCAATCCAGCATAATCGCTCATGTTGGTATAATATATAGTCTAGGAAAATCCTCTATAAATGATATATGTGGGCAACGGTGATAATCGCGCTCTTTCACAGGAGCACCTATGTATTAGTTCCGCTTGATGTTGTCCCAATAAGGTCCGATATAGATATGATGTCTGTATATTCTTAATCTAATGTATCCGCTTTATTGGTATCCAAAAGAGGAAAAAGATGATGAATATTGTTCCTCCGTTACTCAAAGATAATAAGAAGAGTCCCCCTGTTCCCGCTAACGCGTTTCGTCAGCTCTGTGGCCAACTTTTTCAAAGACATCCTATCTATATCGGACCTTATTGGGACAACATCAAGCGGAACTAATACACAGGTGCTCCTGTGAAAGAGCGCGATTATCACCGTTGCCCACATATATCATTTATAGAGGATTTTCCCAGACTATATATTATACCAACATGAGCGATTATGCTGGATTGAGAGTGCAAAACTCTTGTATCTAAAGCGGATAGGATCGGGGCTATATCAAGCGGGAATAACATACAGATGACCCGATGAAAAAGTACAACTAACCCCACCGCTTCTAGACACCATCTACAGATGATTCAATTAGATGTTACATGAGAATATACATCATATCATCATAAGATCTGTACATATTTTAATTTTATTTATTTTTTTCCTATTGAAAAACGGAGCACTAATCACGAGTGACCTCTGGATCTGTTGTCATCTCTCCAACGCTTTAAATTGTGTACTCTGACACCACCAAAGGAAATAAGGAGACACGTGAAGGCTGAGTAAGAGACACATTGTGTCTACCTTCTAATATATGACACGTTGTGTCCATTTTCCACATGCATCCGCTATAGACTTTTTCTCCTTTCTACATTTTTACATATGAGCTCCAACGACACAATTTTTCCAGATCATTATATATTGGTACCATTAATAGATACATTATTACATATATATATATTTTCTAATATATTTGTTTATTCTAACATGATACCTATAAAACTCTTGTTTGGTATCTGTGGAATTTTGGTGTACTGGCCAGACACCTTTCTTTCACTATTGTATCCTGTTACATACGTTTTTATTGTAGAACAGCATTGCTACTACTTTTATTACTTTTATCATGTGTATAAATACAATAAAACATAAGTATTCATCATCTGCCATCTATTAGTAGTATTTTCTAATATAGATATATTGTGGCGCATCCCACATGTTTTTTGTACATATAAAAGGGTGTGGAGGACCCTGCTCATTAGACAGGTTACAGTCTAAGTGGAAGAGGGCACAGCTGATACAAGAGGAGCGAGTGTGGCTCAGAGTGGAGATTGGGATGGATGTGACGGTGCATTAGTGTGAGAAGTATCATCGGGGATAAGGTAACACCTAATAAAGAGATGGGTTTTCAGAGAGCGTCTAAAGATTTCAATAACTAGTAATATTAATAACTAATGTAAATAATACGTTTAGAAAAAACACTTATAATGAAACAAAACAAAGGTTGTAAGTTAATAAAAGTAAAATAGCTCCATAAATATATACTCAGACTACATAAAAGGAAATGACAGTGGGTAATGTTTCTGTGATTTTGCCTTGTGTGGTCTATGTCTTGTACATACTTGCCAACATTTCATTTTTTTTTCTCGTGAGCTGCTAGTAGGAGGCAGGCGTGTAGGGGGCAGGGCCCCGAAAATCGCGTCATTTTAGCCCCGCCCCGTTACGTAATGACGCAAATCGCGTAATTTTACAGTGGGGGGCGGGGCCAAATGCCGCGATTCCCGGTGAATCGCGGCATTTGAACCGTATTCTGCCCACTTCTGGGCAGATCAGGGAGATTGCCACACTCTCTCGGGAGTCCGGGAGACTCACGTAAAATGCGGGAGTCTCCCGGACGTTCCGGGAGAGTTGGCAAGTATGGTCTTGTACTGAGCGGACAGTTATATAAATACTAAGACAGTTCTTACGTAAGATCTTTTAGGATACAGTCTGGATGTCTTAGTCCCTCGCACAGAAGTTTTAGTCCAGAGTCCTGCAGATCGTTCCGTGACAGTTTCAGTTTGATCAGAGACTGGGATGTAATAAGAACAGAGCGGAGATCATCACAGCAGGATGAGGTCAGATCACAGTTCTTTAACCTGATGAAAGATGAGGTATCTGGATTAGTAATATCTTATCATTTCCAGCCTCACACTCAGCATGAAGTCATAATTGAAATAATAAACTATGTAAAGTTTATACAATTGTTGGTGTATATTTCGGCTATTAGGATGTAGGTGTCACTGATAATGTTGTTATTGATGTACTGAGTATAGATGAGGGTAGGTGGATGTGTAGCCGGATAACGTCTCCTTAGAGTATTGATCAGTAAAAGATCATGTGACCTGAGAATGAGAAATGAAGGCTGTATTTAAGCTCAAATGAATTTAAAGCTAAGGCTGGATCGTTAAACTGTAGTTAGTATTCTAGGGTTAATAGTTTAACCAAAGGGTGTACGCCCATCTGATGTCATATGAGAGGACCAGGCATAGCACATAAATTAGATGGGTGGAGAGTTAAGCAGTCTCTTGGCTACTGGATGTTGGTGGATAAGTATCACTGTGCTTTCTCTGCCTGTTCCCTAGTGCATTTATTCACTGCTTTTTTTCTCTTCTCTTTCCCTTCCCTTTCTCTTTTTTTTCTGTGTCTTTCTTTTCCCTGTATATTTTCCAACGTTTGCTTCCATTTACAGTTTATTTTATTTGTTTATTACTGTTTTTGCTTTTCCCTGTTCCTCCATAACCCTCCCCTCCTCCGCTTTTCCACACACTTTCTTTTCCTACCCCTTTCCTCCTTGCTCCCCTGTACCCTCCCACCTCTTTTTTCCGTTCCCCCCTATTCCCCCCCGTATCTTGTGTTCCTCCCCCCGCCCCCAAGCGATTATTCCCCCCTCAGTTCGGGTTCCCCGCTCTACCCTTGATAGGGTGAGCGGGGGCACTCCCTTCTCCCCGGCGCGGCCAGCGGCAGACGATTTATTTCCGTTGTATGACTTCTGCTTTCCTCGGTCCCCGCTTCCCCGAACGGTGAGTGGGCTCGGAGAGCATCGGGGTGACTCCTGGGCCGCTTGGCATGTGGGGGCTGTAGGGGGGTGGCTCCCTCCTCCGCAAATCCGTCAGTAGGTCCTGCGGGCATTTTCTTGGGGGAGGGGGGGTAGCTGCCCCCCAGCACTTCCCGCTGCTACAAGACCCCCCCACCCCAAGGAAAAAATAAAGAAAAAAAATAAAATAAAATAAAAATAAATAAATATAAATAAAAAAAGAAAAGCCCCCTATGCCGAGTTTCGGGACTGGGTCCCGTTGTTAAAATTATAAGGGGGAGGCTAGGGTGCCCCCCTCCCCCCACAGCACTTAGGTAGGGGTGGCCCTATGCCGTAGCAGGACCTCTAGGATATCAGCACCCGCAGGGGTATTTCCACATTAGGTCCCCAGGTGGGCATAACATCCTGCTCGGAGGCCAACCCTCATGTATTAGGGGGTTACATTCATGCCGCACGGGGCTGGAGGTCCACGCTTATCATAAGTCACAGACATACGCAGTCTTAGTATTATCGTTGCAGTTTTAGTATTTCCATAGCACCTATTGTGGTGGGATAAAGGGTGACTATTCCACTGTGTGATGTTTACCAGTAAATTGTGAATGGAAACTTTAATGCATTAAATCATGGGAATATTTTGGGGACGTAAATAGTGCCCATGGTTCACGCACTTCTGTTCTTGGTTTCTTTTATGAGTTATATTTAATGCGTGGGTGTATCCCCCCTATCCCAATTCTATGGGGTATTGCATGTATGAAGTTGGGCTTAGTGGAATAACTGGTAGGTTCTGGCTGTGGGGCATTAGACCACCTTTAAGCATAGTCCCCTTGCCACCAGTGTTTTTGTAGGCGGGGGGTGGAGTGCTGACACTTGACGTAGGTCCGAGAGTGGTGTTGAAGGGGACAGGCAATATGGTGACCGATCTTTAGGTCAGCACGGGATGCACGGATGGCGGATGGGAGCAGTGGGATGTCTACTTCTTCAGAAACATGTCTCTCTCAGCAGATGCCGGAGCAACCGTAGTGGATCGGTTTTTCGGGTCCGTGAGCTGTGATGGACATACCTCAGCACATTCAGGAGTGGAAGGTCAGTTGGGGAGGCCCTGAGGGAGGTTTTCGTTACACAAGGTGAGATTAATATGTATGAATTACCTGGTTACAGCTTTTGTGTCTGATGGTTATATTTCAGTTTGGCATCTTTTGGCTCCTGGGACTTCCTCCTTAAACTTGTTAAGTATTTGTGCAAGCAATTGGTAACATGCAAGGCTTATCGGACACTGAGGCGACGGGCTGGCGTTATGGAAGTTCTCCTTTCATGGGGGTGGAAATGGTGCGTTGCACTAGCATTGCCTTGATTTCACTAGGTTAGAGTTTATACTTGCATGTGGTGCACGAAACGTGTCTTCATAACCTCCGAGGTGTCTGAATTTAACCTGAGGCATTTAGGAATAAATACGATGGGCATGGAAACCTCTTGCAGGTTGCTGTGACGTGGAGACATGGTGGAAGGTGCCCAGGATGGTTGGGGGTTATGGTTCTATGGCCAGGATGTGGCATCAGTTTTGTTTTTTCTCTGTGAGGGCCTCGGTTATCCCTTCAGCAGAGCTTCCCTTCAGCAGAGCTAGTGGCATGGAGAGGCGTGTAGGTTCTCCTGCAATTGCCAAATGTGTGGGTGGATACCCCAGGATAAGCTGGTGACAAGTCAGGCAGTGGGGGAGGGACAAGGAATCAGCCCCCCTCCGGCCCTAAAGAAGGTAGGATTACCAATTAAGGTGGTTCACCTGAGTCGATTGCTGGAGTGGTACCCACTCCAGTTAGAAGTGGTTTTCTATAGGATTGGTTTGGGCTCAGTTTACGGTTACCTATCGTTGGGGTCTGTTAAGACAGGCGTGGCAAACCCCACAGTTTAGTTCAGGAGGTTTTAGCAGACAAAGTTCACAGGGAGATTGCATTGGGGCGAAGGTGCGCCATTTTTTCTAATCCCTCGATTGCTGGGCCTCGGTGATTTTTCCGGTAGGGTGGTTCCTAAGTAGGCGGCAGGACAGTTTGGGGTGATGCAACATCCGTTATGCCCGCAGGGTGCGACAGTGAATGATGCTCTCCCTGAGAAGTGCTGCAGTGTGGTGTAACAATCCGTCAAGCTGCGCTAGACGTAGGTTGGGGATCGGCAATGAGTATTAAAAATTAGTGCTTACCTAAGGTATATGCAGTCTCCTGAGTGTTTATTGAGGTGTCAGATCTCTCCTACACGGTTGCGGCTGAGCAGGCAAAGGAATATCATTCTTCGCTAAGCTGCGAAGGGAAGTTGTTTACGCTGAAGTTTGGTTGTGTCCAGTGCTTTGAAGGTTTGAGCGAGGGAACGCCTGGTAACCCCAATTGAAGAGTCCCATTAGTAATTTCTCTCTGGTTAGAATCAATGGAGGCTGTTGCAAGGTGGCGTGGGAGGCGTATGAGGACGCATTATGTTGCGCTATTTGTGTCATGTTATATTTGTGCCTTCTGGGTGAGAAACCTGATTGACTCTTCCAGGTCTGCTACTCTGTCAGGTTGGCTAGCACAACATGTGATGTATTCTCATCTTCGTTATGATGTTGAGTGTGGTGCTCCAGATATGACGAGCTTGCAGAGGATTCTGGTTTCTTATGTTCCCAATGGAGGGTTTCACTGTTTGTACAAAAGTGCGGGAGAAGCATGAGGTCGCATGGTGTTGCGCTGCTTGGGTCATGTTATATTTGTTTCTTCTGGGTGAGGAAACTAATTGCCTAATCTAATTTTACTCCTTGGTCAGGTATACAAGCACGGAGTGTGGTAATATACTCCGCTAGGGTATGCGGTGAAGCGAGGAGCTCTGAATAAGACCAGCTTGGTAAAGGATGCTGAGTCCCCAAAGGATGGGTCACTGTTTGACGATGGCAGTAATGAGGGGCTATTGCTTGCTTATGGCATGAATCCGCGGCCCCACTGCTGGGCATGGAACAGTTCTCCCCTCCCCAGGTATCAGTTTGGGTGGTATGCGAGCACATTTTGGTTGCGCAGGACTGGACAGTTTTTATTTCGGCAACCATTACTTACAAATCGGGGCTGCCATATCTGCAACGTAGGCCTGCTATGTCAGGAGCTTGGAGGTGGAATTCAAATGTGTATAAGTGTTGGGTACAGCCTTCTCTTCTTTCTTGACTTTTCTCTTCACTTACTCTCTCTGCTGTGGTTACACAGGGTTTCGGCTGCTTGCTGCCTTTGGAGGCAGGGTGCGAAGGGATTTGTCTATTTTTTCCTCTAAAAAGTGGGCCTGATTGGTACTTGGCACCACGAGATTTTATGGTTTTACCTTCGCTTGTGTTTCTGCTCCCCTCTTTTTTTACCTCATTACCTTTTGTGAGCATGCGAACCTCTGGTGGAAGGTTCTGCGGTGGGTGCGGAGTATGTGTGGTCTCATGGAGCCTTAATGCTTCCTCTTCTTTCTCCTTTTCTTCTTCTTTTTCATTTTCAATCACTAGGAAGGTTGACTACCGTTGCTTATTTATGCTAATTTTTGTTGTGCTTTCCTGCATTTACAGACCACTGGACTCCATGGCATAGTTGGGTGCTAGGACACTCATACGTTCATTGGGCTGCGTTGCATTCGGCAGCAGGAGTCATATCTTCATTTCCGGGGTCGGTAGTGGTTAATTGGCTAGGTAAAATGCAGGAAGAAAGGTAGTACTGTGGTAGTCAGGTTCATTTGCTTTCTAAGCGGCTTGCAGTTTGAGCACCTGCTCATGGGATTTAGGACCCCTTCTATAGGCAGGACGGCGTTCATAGGAGGGATGCGGTCATGGTTTAGTATAAAGAATGTTTCAGGACCTTAGCATCGATAGGGTAGGTTGGTGGTGGGCCTTGGTTCCTAGGGATCCAGGTGTAGTCAGAAAATGCAGTGCAGTCGATGGCCAGTGGTTAGGGCGTACATTACGGTAGCGGGAACCCTTAACCCACCGCTCTTTGATGGAGTCGGCTATAGTCTCAGTCCAAGTACTACCCGTTCAGGTTGGTTGGTAGTTGCATTCCGTTAGTCCAGAAGGGTTTGCGGGATCTGTAGTGCCCTGGGCCAATGCCCCATTAAGGTAGATATGTGCGTCCGGGGTGTGTTGGTTGTTTCCCATCTGCGGGTGTCCCATGGTTAATGCTGGGGCACCCTGGTTTGCCAGGCGGATGTCGATCTGACTGCTCTTTTTCTCCACCACCACCTTCAAAATAAACTCTGTTAATTCTGCCACACTAAGGTGTTGTGTCATTTATTCAGGAATAGTTAAATAAGGTTAAGAGGTTAAAGGAAGTAAAGATATCAACCGTTAAGCATTTTATGACTTTCCATGTACTGCAGGCACTTGTATTATCAGTTACTTTAGATGACATAAATCATATATCTAACTAAAACAGGTTATTTACATGAATCAATCCACATAAATAAAACATATTAACATATTGATTATAGATTATTTAAAAATCCTCGGTTGCCTGGACATTCACCAATCAACACATCTAATCTTCTGGCCATCACCCCATATTATTATCATATAATGTGACAGACGCTCTCATTGTCTAGTTATCAAACAATACACATTTTAGTATAATATTTATCTATTTTCTAGATAAATCCGCTGTTCATCTGACCCCGTATATTATATATCACACTGTATCTGATTACAAACATAAAATATAACAAATGGTATAACATCAATCTGCGTCCAGCTTTGTAGGTCTCTGGATGCACCCTCTGCAGAGCCTGCACATATAAATTTTTTATTAATTTTGTTACCGACATTAAACACTCTTCTTGGCTCAGGGGGTTAACCCCTCACATGCTGCAGCGCTGGGTACTACCCACCCAGCGCTGCAGCGCACACGTTACAAAAAAAACTAACCTCCTGATGCTGCGCGACGCTGGGGGGGATATAATCAAAAGCCCGGGAAGATTCCTCGTGAAAAACGCTTGGCCTGTACAGGTGGAGCGGCGGGGGGGACAATTGGGACATATTACCACCGCTGGAATGGTTGTAATCAAAAACTAAATTATCGCGCACGACGCCTTGCCTGAAATAAAAATTGCTCCGGTCTGCCCCCACCGGGGAGAGAGCCCGGCGTGGCCTGTACCCCCAATCATCCGATGGCGGCAGAACGTGGCGGTAAAGGTGGGGCAGCACAGGCGCTGCACTCCTTTCCACAAAATCACCCGCGTTCCCGCTATAGCCTGTATCTGTCCCCATATATCCCAGCTCCCGTCTGACTGTCAGAGCTCTCTCATCCCTCGGGGTAAACTGTCTGGCTGCCCCTCTGACTAAGTAGGGTTCGCCCCCCTGACTAAGTAGGGTTCACCCCCCAAATGATCACCCCCAGATAAACCACTGCCACTGTGGGACAAAAATGGGCTGGGAGGGAAATAAAGCTGATGGGGGCCGGGGGATTATGTGCATGTATTGCCCCACTGCGAGCTGATATAGTTGGGGTGATGGGACACAGCCTAAAGCCTGCACTAACTACCCCCTCTGTTCTCCCCAGTGGACTGCCTGCCAGGATAAAAAAGGAAAAAAAATTAGCAGAGCAACGGGAGAAAACAATAAAAGAATCATAGAAACAAAAACAGAAATGGACAAAAATTATCAGGCAGAAAATGGAAAAAGAAAGGGTACTTATCCGTTCACTCTCTGATGCCTTCTTTCCTGCAGGATCTCGTGCTGTGGAATGAGGAAGACCAGGAAGTGCAGCCTCCTAAATAAATCAAGGTCCCTCCCCCTGGATCACCCATTGGTCGGGCCCAACCCAATGTTAACCCTGTCAGGTTAGTGTTCAGCTTATTACAAACCCTGTCATCCTTTATGTGTGTTCGTCCCATGAAGCCTCACTTGTAATACTTTACACATTATATACATTTTAACCATATACATTTAATATACACGGTTAGACACCCAGCGCCTAACGCAGGGAGTTAACCCATTCTGTGCTGCGCATCGGTTCTTTACCGCCTCTGCAGAGCCTACACATATACATTTTTTATTCATTTTTGTTACCAACATTAAACACTCTTCTAGGCGCAGGGGGGTTAACCCCTCACATGCTGCAGCGCTGGGTACTACCCACCCAGCGCTGCAGCGCACACGTTACAAAAAAAACATTTTTATTTAAATTAAAACATTAACACATTTGTTCTACATGCGGCACCTAGCACCGGTGTTTTGAACCCCTCCTGCACCGGAGTTCAATACCGGCACTCGGGGACCCGGCCACAGTCAGTTTGTATCTATATATTTATATATATATTTATTTTGCCTAAGAACAAGCCATGAATAAAGAATGGAATCAAAACATCCTCCAAGAGCAACTTCTCCCAACCATCCAAGAACAGTTTGGTGATGAACAATGCCTTTTCCAACATATATATATATATATATATATATATATATATATATATATATATATATATATATATATATATATACTCAGATTACATAAAAAGAAATGACAGTAGATAATGTTTCTGTGATTTTGCCTTGTGTGGTCTATGTCTTGTACTGAGAGGACAGTTATATAAATACTAAGACGGTTCTTACCCAAGATCTTGTAGGATACAGTCTGGATGTCTTAGTCCCTCGCACAGAAGTTTTATTCCAGAGTCCTGTAGACTGTTAGATTTCAGGTCCAGTCTGATCAGAGACCGGGGTGTAATAAGAATAGAGCGGAGATCATCACAGCAGGATGAGGTCAGACCACAGTTCCGTAACCTGATGAAAGATGAGGTATCTGGATTAGTAATTTCTTATTATTTCCAGCCTCACACTCAGCATGAAGTCATAACTGAAAGCATAAACTGTGTAATGTAGATACAATTGTTGGTGTATATTACAGCTATTAGGATGTAGGTGTCACTGATAATGTTGTTGTTGATGTACTGAGTATAGATGAGGGTAGGTGGATGTGTAGCCGGATAACGTCTCCTTAGAGTATTGATCAGTAAAAGATCATGTGACCTCAGAATGACTTTCCATGTACTGCAGGCACTTGTATTATCAGTTACTTTAGGATGACATAAATCATATATCTAACTAAGACAGAGGTTATTTACATGAATCAATTCAGAGCTAAGAGAAATATCATTAAATATTATTAAAATCCCACTATTGCCTGGACATTCACCAATCAACACATCTCATCTTCTGACCCCCACCCCATATTATTATCATATAATGTGACAGCTGCTCCCATTGTTCTCATACAATATACATTTTAGTAAAATAACATTTCTCTAATTAAATCCGCTGTTATTTGATCCCATATATTACATATCGCACCGTATCTGATTACAAACATAAAATATAACAAACGGTATAACATCAATTTGCGTCCAGCTTTGCGGGTCTCTGGATGCACCCAAAAATCTGCCTGGTGGGAACAGTAAAAATGTCACATCAAAGTCCAGTCTACTAACACTTCATTATCACCCCCGTCCAGGACCGCCATCAGGGGGGTACCGGAGGTACTTGTGTACGGGGCCTTTTTGTCACCACTAGGCTTTCGTACCAGGCAGCAACCAGTCAGAGAGCAGGCACACGTACAGGTGGATTCCTTGTGGGATGGTATTGAACACGAGCAGCATCTGTGAGACCTCTACAAACAGAACTTCTAGCACCACTATGTAAATGGTTATTGTTTTTTTAATGTTAATAAACCTCTGCACTTTTACCATCATCCCATCCACCTCTTCATTCTTTATGTAAATCCATCTCAAGCTGACACAATAAATATTTTGCCTAAACCTCCCGCCCAAAGTTTCCTCCAGGGGTCTGGCTCTCCCCCCTGGCCGAAAACAGTACCAGGGGACAGGGCCATCTTAACAACATTATGGGCAAAGCAGTGCACTGGGGCCCCTCTATATATATATATATATATATATATATGCACACACAAACACACCACTTTTTTTTTTAAAATCCCCCTTAACTTACCTTTCAATTGCCTTCGCTTCTCGCAGTGAATGTCAGACCTTAATCCCATTGAGAACTTGTGGTCAATTCTCAAGAGGTGGGTGGACAAACAAAAACTCACAAATTCTGACAAACTCCAAGTTATCACGCCCTACGTTCACTGAGATCGTAGCACTGAAGAGGGGACCAGGGAGGGAGCCGGATTGCCACCTTACCTGAACGGTCAGGTGACCGCAAAAGGTAAGTTTTTTCTTTTTCTTTTTTTTTTTTGGCCCCCTTTTCCGCTGTGTCCCCGGGACCTGCCCATCATGCCCAGTCTGAAAGACGGCCCTGTCAGGGGAGAGCAGCCAGATCCCGGGGCAGCAGCTCCTGCCTGCCGCTAGCTGAGCTCCAACAAGCGACTTTGCCTCCTGGGACCCCCAGGAGGTGCTGCACCTCCTGGATCTACTTGCATCCAGGAGGCTGCACTACAAGACCCTCCGGAAGCCACTGAAGCTGGTTGCTGGGGGGCCACACTGAACCTGGGCTGATCCTGCAGCCCCCATTGGACCATCAGGGATCAGAACTACAACCAGCCGCCCAGCACTCTGGTCCTCAAATGCGGGACCCAGAGTGGAGGGGTAAAACCACCGTCAGCAGAGCCCGAATCTCCACTGGACAACCAAGGAGGTAAGTGCAGTTTTATTAAACATATATACATACCATTTATTAAAATACTTTGCACATTATATACATTATAACCATGTACATTTAATATACACGGTTAGACACCCAGCGCCTAGCGCTGGGAGTTAACCCATTCTGTGCTGCGCGTCGGTTCTTTACCGCCTCTGCAGAGCCTACACATATAAATTTTTTATTAATTTTTGTTACCAACATTAAACACTCTTCTAGGCGCAGGGGGGTTAACCCCTCACATGCTGCAGCGCTGGGTACTACCCACCCAACGCGCTGCAGCGCACACTTTACAAAAAAAACAAAACATGTTTATTTAAATTAAAACATTAGCACATTTGTTCTCTACACGCAGCACCTAGCGCCGGTGTTTTTAACCCGCCCTGCACCGGAGTTCTATACCGGCACTCGGGGACCAGTTTATATCTGTATTTATATATATATATATATAACACAACAAAACAGTGCGCACAGCAGAAGGTATTCACAAGAAAGTTCACTATCGTGCCAGTTCCTGGTAGATATTAATTCCACAAGAAATCCAACACCAGCAGATTTTTCTTCTGCGCGTCTTTCCCTCTTATCACCCGATCTCCACGGGGAAATAACAGATCCTAAAACATCAAACAAACAGGGGGCGCTTCCATGGTGTGTTAACCAAGTTGAAAGATTTATTCTAAGGAATAAAATTGCACGTACCAGATAATCAAAGGTTTCAGGCATAGGTTACAGTATAGCTCACTTCTAGTCTGCATACACGGACATCATAATCGAAGCAGTTATAACACATTAGCAATCCAAAAACACCTCTATGCGTTTCATCTCAAGGACTTCGTCAGGAGTGTGGTTCTAAAGTCTTAGACTCACCTATTTCTAGGATAATCTTAATTGACATGACAGGTGGACGGAACAAGCATTCGTCCACCAGTTAACTAAACATATGCACATATAAGTTTTAAAGGATACAAAATCCTCTATGTCCTGTCGATATCTTTTTTTGGGGGAATATGTGCGATTGTCCCCTAATGGGTCTTTGATTTTTGTGTAATCCTAAAAAAGATGATGAAATCATAGGAGTATTCACTGCCTCAGAATCTGTGTTAACTTCGTCTAAAACTTCAAATCTATTAGTAACATCAACTGGACAATCTTTTCTATTTTTAGTTTGTCTCTGGTCCCGTTCGTACCTTCTTTTATAAGGTACAGTATTCCAATTAGAACCACACCTCCTTTATGAAGTCCTTGAGATAAAACGCGTAGATTGCTAATGTGTTATAACCGCTTCGATTATGATGTCCGTGTATGCAGACTAGAAGTGAGATATACTGTAACCTATGCCTGAAACCTTTGATTATCTGGTACGTGCAATTTTATTCCTTTGAATAAATCTTTTAACTTGGATAACACACCATGGAAGTGCCCCTGTTTGTTTGATGTTTTTATATATATATATATATATATATATATATATATATATATATATATATATATATATTTTGCCTAAGAACACAGCCATTAATAAAGAATGGTGCCAAAACATCCTCCAAGAGCAACTTCTCCCAACCATCCAAGAACTGTTTGGTGAAGTTTGGTGATGAACAATGCCTTTTCCAGCATAATGGAGCACTTTGCCATAAGGCAAAAGTGATAACTAAGTGGCTCGTGGGTTCAAAAAAAATCTAAATTTTGATTAGACAAGAATGGACGTCCATCAGTCAGTATGTGTCCCAGAAGTTGATTGACAGCATACCAGGGCGAATTGCAGAGGTCTTCAAAAAGAAGGGTCAACACTGCAAATATTGACTCTTTGCATAAACTTTATATAATTGTCAATATAAGCCCTTGACACTTACGAAATGCTTGTAAATTTACTTCAGTATACCATAGCAACATCTGACAAAAAGGGCTAAAAACACTGAAGCAGCAAACTTTGTGAAAACCAATACTGTAGTAATGTGCTAATTAATTATAAATGCTGAAGCATAAATAGGTTAAAAATAGGTTGAAAATATCCTTTAATTATTATAAATGATACCAAACAAACAACCAAGTTGTTAAAATCTTACTATAAGACAAATCAAAAACAAATAAAGCTATATGATATGCACATGGAACAGTTTGCAAAAAAATATGTGTAATTTTCATAATCAGTCTCAACCCATAGAAAGGAGGTTTAATGCCCACACAATACTTAATCTGTATGCTAAAACAATTAATAGATGTTAACTAATTTAAAAGTCACTTACTGCATGCAAAAGTCTCTTCCAAAAAAAGTCATAAATTCCTTTCCTAATTGTAGTGACCGATATAGTAACTGCTGTGATTCTTTCTTATTCTGTAGTAAAGGACTGACAATGTTCTCACTTTTTCTGTGACAGTATCGTATAACGGTCACAAGTGTATCTGCTCTGTGCATGGACTTGATGTGTGATAGATGCCGTTGGTGTTTACCATTTGATTGCTGGTTAGATGTTAGACAGCTGCTACAAGTATAGAAAGGGCCACCTGCTGTTTGCTCCATGCTCCGCTTGCTGTGCAGTTGGCAGTCAGTAGTTCTGCTGCTTGTTTCAGTGAAGGGGACTGTCCACAATTCGCTCCTGTACAGGAGCTTGGAATGTAGTGAAGAGCTAGTAACAATGCTGTTCGTTTCAGTTATAACTCTTCAAAATAGACTGCAAGTAGTTCACTGCTCTCACTGCTCCCTCCATATTACGTAGTGTGTAAAAATTAAGTGCTGGAGGTGCCACGCCCCCCCAGGATCCAACGCCCCAGGCTGCAGCCTGATCAGTCTATCGGTTGATCAGGCCCTGGTGACTACCATCCTCTTACCTCAACACTGATAAATATATAGGGCCTGATTCATTAGGGCTCATATTCTGAGAGCAACACGCGTCTGTTGATATTTCATTCTGCAACGGGTGATCTTCCATAGAAGATCTAAGTCATTCTTAAGGGTTTTTTAGGTTGCCAAGCCAGATCATTTGAAATATTAAGGGATCTTTGAGACTGAAGAAAATTGGAGAATTATACTTATCGTTAATTTACTTTCCTTGAAATACTCCATGGCAGCCCTCACAATGTGTTAATACCCTGCTCAGCTGATTATAGACAAGAAACATTTAGAACACCTGGGGGTAAATGTATCAATGCCCGGATTCTTCAACTCCGGCGAGATCGGCGTCTTCAGCGCTTAAATTTAAAGCGGCGCTGCCTTGTAAAGGGAAACTTCCCTTTACAAGGCAGCACCGCTTTAAATTTAAGCGCTGAAGACGCCGATCTCGCCGGAGTTTAGGAATCCGGGCATTGATACATTTACCCCCTGGAGGGTATATAAGGTGACTCTTCCGCCATATTGGTGTCTTTTCGTAACTTCCAAGCTGTCCTCTAAAAACGTCACTATAAAATCTAGGTGGAAAACATAGGGCTGCCTTTAAGTAGAGATGCTCACTGACCCCAATGTTTTGGTTTTGGTTTTGGACTTGTATTTTTTTAAAAATTGCTAAAATATGCTAAAATTACATATTTTTGCTCTTTTTTTGTTCCTACATTATTATTAACCTCAATACAACTTATTTCCAGTCATTCCAGTCAATTTTGATCACCTCACAGGTCACAATATGCTTTTCATATACTTTCAGTCAAATTCTGCATGGAGCTGGCTGGATGTAAACCGACAGAACGCAAAAACACACTGCAGTTTATATCACATCTAGAAAACATTGCCACACACCAGTGTCACAAACTCACAATAGAAAAGTTATACAAGATGGAATAGTCCTTGAGGCCTCCCATCTACCCTTATGTTGGATCTTAAAAAGGACATCCACACTTTAACAAACCAAGCACTTCAGCGGCAAGGGCTGCCACTTTTGTGGCTGAAGTGCTTGGTTTGTTTGGGCCCCCGCAAAACAAGGTAACAATGGTCTTAAGGCAGCTAACTCCACCATGATGCAACAAGAGACAGCTTAGAGCAATGATAGAAACACACAGCAGTGTGTCACATCTGGGAAACATTGGCATTGGCCGACAATATAATGGCATCAACAGTATTATTAGGATAACAATTGAAATGTGGACAGTATGTATTAGGTTGACAATTCAAATGTAAACAGTATTATCCCTAACTCTTACCCTGTCCCTATCCCTAACCCTCTCCCTAGAGCTATCCCTATACCTGTCCCTAGAGCTGTCCTTAACCATATTTCTATAATAAATAATACTGTCCACATTTGAATAATCTACTGAATCATACTGTCCACCATGTGCATTGTTGACCTAATAATACTGTTGACACCACAATTGTCGACTGTTACACATCTTCAGCATCATACTCACCTTCATTAGTGTGTACATCATCATCACAGACTATTAATTCATCTCCGCTGGAATCCGCCATTAGAGAAGTGTCAGTACTTCGATGTATTTGCCGATAAAGGCCTTCCTCGTGGAAGATGTAGTTCATTTTGATGTACATCATCTTTTACACATTTTTAGGAAGTAACCTCCTATGTCGATCACTGACAAGGTTCCCGGCTGTGCTAAAACTCTTTCTGAGTACAAACTGGAGGGTGGGCATCTTAGGTATTGCAAAGCAAGTTTGTACATAGGTTTCCAAATGGCTTGTTTTTCCTCCCAGTATGGAAAGGGACTGTGACATTTCGATTTCAATGAACTCTTGAAAATAATCCTCCACCATCCTTTGCATGTTAATAGTAGGATCGGATGGAGCTATGGCCGAGGTCACATTTTTTTTGGTAAAATTTTTCAAACCAGACCAGATGTCAAACTGTTATGGTCTGCTACCTGTGTCATCCCTGCTTCTCTTTGAAAAGTGCAATTTCTTACGAGCAGCAGCTGCTTGAGAGACTGAAGGAGGAGACGTTGTCAAGCCAAGGACCAGTTCAGCAGTCAACTTGCTGAACAAGAGCTCCTTGCAACTGTTCAGATCTCGGTCATTTGGAAGCAAAGAATCAATGTAGGTATTAAACCTAGGATCAAGCACAGTCGCCAAAACATAGTGATCCGACTTCAAGATTTTAATAACTCTTGGATGATTGTGAAGCGAATTAAGTGCTTGCGAAAATGCTTTCTTTCATCTCCTCCTTCAGTTTCTCAAACTGCTTTTTCCAAAGGTCGAATTAAGGGAATGACTTGGCTCAAGCTAGCAGACTCTGAACTCACAACACACGTCACAACTTCAAATAATTTCACACCTTGCACAGCACAGAAAGGATTCTCCACTGTGCAAGACTGAAATACATTCCCCCTCCTTTCCCAATGTCATGGCTAGTGCAATACGCTTGTATGGCTTTGCACTGTTCCTCCATCCTCTGAGGCATGTACAGGGTGGAAATCCACCTTGTTAACACCTCTTGCTTAAGTTGGTGGCAGGGCAAATTAAATTGTTCTTGGAGCTGCTGCAATCTCCTACATGCTGTGTCAGAATGCCGGAAATGTCCTGAAATTTTACGGGCCACCGAAAGCATCTCCTGCACCTCACAGTTATTTTTCAAGAAGCTCTGCACCACCAAGTTTATTGTGTGAGCAAAACAGGGAATGTGATGGAATTCACCCAGCTGTAATGCTCGCACAATATTGGTGGCGTTATCAGAAATAACATATCCTGGGGAGAGTCCAAGTGGTATAAGCCATGTATCAATGACAATCCTTAGTTTTCGTAACAAATTATCAGCTGTCTGCCTGTTAGTGAAGCAGGTGATGGAAAGAGTAGCCTGCCTGTGAGAAATATTGCGTAGTGGTGTACATGCTGCTGCTGTTCCTGCTTGTGAAGGCGAGTGACCAACCCAGTGGGCTGTCACAGTCATATAATCTTTTGTTGCCCACTAACACTTGTCCAGATATCTGTGGTTAAGTGTATAGTGAGTAGAACGGCATTTTTGAGCCCAATTAGTACATTTTTACGAACGTTCTGGTACAGTTGAAGAATAGCTTTTCTTGAAAAATGGTGTCGCAATGGAATTTTGTAACGGGGACACAAAACCTCAATTGACTGTGAAAAACCAGCTGCGTTTATAGTGGATATTGGACGCAGATCTAACATTAGCATAGTCGCCATGGCGTCTGTGATCCAGTTTGCTACTGGATGACTGCTGTCATATTTGCTTCCTCTAGCAAAAGATTGTTTCACAGTTAATTGTGGTAAAGTACTAGTGGTCTTCTTCTAGGGCTGCTTAAGGGAGGAAGATTCTCCCCCAGCAGCAGCAGCAGCAGCAGGACTACCGCTTAAGAATTCTTCTGAGGAATCCAGGATAGTGGGGGAGACATCTAGCCTTTCCAATTTGGATGCAGGACTAACTCCGATCGCTACTGAGGAGGACGGTGTTGCAGGTGTAGATTACAATCATCGGGATGTAGGTGAGAGAAGGGTCCTATCTGATGAACTGCTTGTAGTTATTTTCTTACCAAAACTTTCTGATTTTCCCAACACCTTGCCATGAACTTGCGTCAAATGCCGTAACATGGATGAGGTCCCTAGATGATTAAGGTCCCTCCCTCGACTTACTGTGGCTTTACATACTCTACAAATGGCTGCACAACTGTTGTCAGGATTTGGGTAGAAATAAATCCACATATAAAAAGTTACTTTTTTGGTCTTATGTCCAGGCATGACAATGGCCTTCTTCTTATCACGTGCCAGAACTGCTTCCACCGGTGCAGGACTTACATAAACATCATCATCCTCATCAACATCCTCATTAGCGCAGTAGTCGGCTACACAAATATTCCCCTCATCATGTTCCAATTCCAATGTGGCATCCTCAATTGGTGTATCACCGGCTACACTCGGGCTGTTCAGGCACACATCAGCAGAAATGCTGAAAGGGGCCTTCTTTATGGGTACACTAACAGAATGGGCAGGATTACACATACCACTCCGTGGATGGACTCTCCTCAGGGATTGGGGTCATTTCTGATTCTGAGCATACATTTTCCTCTAATGCCTTACTGTTTTCTTCCAGCTCGGCTTTTACATGTAACACGATTTGTGCACCACTTTTGGACTCCAAATTACTTGGTCTTGCTTGGTCACGAGTGACCTTACAAGAAGAAGCCTCAGTAACATTTTTACATCTCGCACTCATAGAGAAAGGGGAAGACCTCATTCTTTCTTTGCCACTGTGTGTGTAGAATGGCATGTTGGCAATATTTTTTTTATCAGCAGTTAACTTTTCCAGGATTACAGCTCTTTCTCTTTAACACGGTAAAAGGTACTTTTGGTTTGTTTTTTTTCCTGACTTCAAAAGACTATGTACTTTTACATAGGCTTCACCAGATGACATACAGGGATTACTACCACCAGGACTGGTGGCAGCAGCTGCTTGCTGCTCCTCCTCATCTGTGTACTGCTGTGAATCCATTTTGATAACACCGTACACTTTGTAGTGCAAATTCAGAAAAATACAGTGCAATGACTGCTATATTAGGATTTCAGCACTGAGAAATTCAGCTCATTTATAAGGGTGTATATCAGAATCTACACTTTGTAGTGCAAATTCAGAAAAATACAGTGCAGTGACTGCTATATTAGGATTACCACCCTCCTATTTCTATTCTATCACTTTGCCTGCTCTAGTCTATACTGTAACCAAACCCTTCTCTGTCCCTCTCTCAAATGGCACTAAATCACTGTGGAGGTGGGTATTTATTGATTCCAAAGCTCGCAAGATCCGAGATCGAACGATGTCACAATGACGTTTTTCCTCGTTTTGGAATCCGAATAGGCTGGAGAGTACCGAACCGATGGCTCGTTACCCTAAAGTTCGGGTGGGTTTGGTTTTATGGAAACCGAGCCCGCCCATTTCTACCTTTAAGTATTTCAAGTAAAGGAAATTAACGGCAAGTATAATTCTCCAATTTTCCTTTTCCTACTCCATGGCATCCCTCACAATAGGATGTACCAAAGAAGTATAAATAGTAGGGTGGGCAAAACAATCAACACACTGACAATGCTGAAATAAACATTTATTAAACAGTTTGTTGGAGAATTTTCCTCTCAAACTGCGTCAGCAGAAGCTGCAACGTCTAGCAAACAATGTTTAGTAAAAGTTTGAATAGATGACCACCCAGCTGCCTTGCAGATATCAGTTGCCAATGTCTGGGCTTTGCGTGCCCAGGAGGCAGCCACAGCCCTTGTTGAGTGTGCCTTTAACAGTTTCGGCACTTCCTTCCTTTGTAGGCCTGTGCAATCACTTCTTTGATCCATTTTGCCAACATAGGTTTTGAAGGGGCAAAGCCCCTGCAGGAACCTTCGGGAAGTACAAAGCGTTACTTTGTTTTTCTAATACCTTCTGTTCTGGCGATATAAGTAAATATTGCTCTGACCACGTCTAGAGTATGAAGTTCTTCTTTCTTATTAGTTGGATGCACACAGAGAGACGGTAGAACTGGGTCTTGATTGATATGGAAGAAAGAAACAACCTTTGGCAAATAATCCGGATTAGTCCTCAAGGCCACTTTATCCGTATAGATATTTAAGAAGAGTTCTTCCCACCACAGAGCATGTAGATTTTCTAATCAACAGGTTGAAGGGATTGCCACTACAAATAATACTTTCAAAGTGAGGCACTTAAGAGAAACGTCTTGTAGAGGCTTGAATGGATCCGAAGTTAAGGCATCCAAAACAATATTGAGATCGCAAGCTGCTAAAAACGGTTTTATTTTTGGCCATAACCTATTTACTGCCTGACAAAACTGAAAAATAGGACTCTGAGATGCCAGCTTGACATCAAGAAGAATGCTAAGGGCAGATGTACTGTACTTTCAATGTAGAGATAGCTAATACTTCATTGAATCCATCTTTAAGGAACTATAAAATAAATTGGAAAACTGGCAGACATAGGATCCCTTGTCCTACTT
Organism: Mixophyes fleayi; assembly: GCF_038048845.1. Lineage (NCBI taxonomy): Eukaryota > Metazoa > Chordata > Amphibia > Anura > Limnodynastidae > Mixophyes > Mixophyes fleayi. The sequence goes on from NC_134403.1 coordinate 8,334,034, forward strand.
TTTGCCCATGACATAAACCTTTTCCAGACTCTGTAATAAATGATAAAAGAATTCTTCTTCCTTGCTTGAATTAATATATTGACCACTTCATCAGAAATACCTTTGAGCTTTAATAGTGACCGCTCAATCTGCAAGCCATCAAAGAAAGAGAGTCCAGGTTCGGGTGAAGAACTGGACCTTGATGTATAAGATCTGGTCTGCACAGCAGAGGCCATGGTAGTTACAGAAGCATTCTCCAGGCCATTGCAAACCAAGGACGATGAGGCCAAAATGGGAGGATTGCTATCACTTTCACATCCTCCTTCTTGACTTTAATCAGTAGCCGAGCAATGACGGGAAAAGGCTGGACTGCATGACTAACTGCTCTCATTTCTAGAACATTTCCCTGGAGAGGTCTCTCTTCTAGGCAGGTGCATTGTATTATCATTGCATGCATATGAGTGCCACAACTTTCAGAACTGTAATCTGTTGTAAGGATCATCCATGTTGGCTCTGACAGAGCCACACCTTGATTCCCTTGACTTGGATGCTACTACCAACTAAGAGATTCTTTTGCGGATCTTCAAAGGTTGAGTATGAAGTCTAGCGACCTTAATGTGTAATCCTATTTTGCAAGTAGGATTGACTGAAGGCTCCTCATATGCCACCATGCACCAAGAGAGGATGCCTATGGTTGAGGAAAACATTTGCTGAGACCCTAGTTTGAGTTTGAACATGATGTGCCAGAGACTGTATTTTGATCAGTCTCTCCTAAGAGAGGCATAACTTTCAGTATCTATTTGAACACCTAGAAATTGAAGTTGCTGTGAGGATACCAAATGACACAATGACACTTTGGCACATTGACCTGTCAACCATGTTGTTGAAGGAAGATGACTACTTAGATTTAAAACTTCGAGCCATCTCTTCTGACTTTTCCGCAACCAAGATTTCATCTAGATATGGCCATAGGGCTATGCCTAGCTTTCTGAGTGTGGTTATGAGAACTACTATGACCTTGGTAAAGGTTCTTGGGGATGTGGACAGGCCGAAAGTGAACTGAAAGTGCCATCCCTGGACACAGAATCTTAGGAATCGCTGTTGCTGAATTGCAAAAGAAATGTGAAAATATGCATCCTATTGAGGTCGAGTAATAGAGAGGGAGTAAGTCTCCCCTCTCTATTATTCTAAGCATAGAGTTGACGACTACATCTGGAAGCGTTTTGCTTGTACAAAACAATTAAGGGCCCGTTAATCTAGTACGGTCCTGAAGACTCCTGACACCTTTTGGACCAGGAACAATTTTGAGTAAAACCCCATGCCTTTATGTCTTTCTGGGACAGGGAACAATAGCTTCTGCCTCCACCAGGTTCTGGAGGTCGTCTTCTAGAGCCCGCTGCTCTAGCGGGGACTCTAGACTTCGGGATGTGACAAACTTGTTCCCTTGAGGCCAAGTGTCAAACTCTATCTTGTAGCCCCTGGTGACTATTTCCTGAACCCACCAATCCTAGGTGATCATTTTCAAACCTCTGCAAAGTGCGCAATTCTGCCACCAACTGGAATCAGCGGAGATTGGATCTGCTGACAGTCTTGTTTTAAAGGATTGAAAGGACTGCCTTGCCATGCTGTGAAGATACGTGGTTCCCAAATCACTCAGACTCAGGTATTAGAGGAAAAATAGAAGGATGATTTATTCTGCAGAACAGGATTAAATACCACATGGCCCCTTAACGATAGCAGGTCCAACAAGTAAGGAAATCAGTTCAAATAAATCCAGTGGGATAGGTACAGCACGGTCCCCTTAACAATGCAGGTCTAACAAGTGAGGAAATCCGTTCAAATAAATCTAGTGAGATAGGTTCCACAGCACATCTCTGGAAGAGCATCACCTCTTGGCCAAAGTCAGTTACATGCATGTCCAGCTCCCAGGGTAGCCTCTTTAATCACCTCATAATCTCATAATCCCACTTTGAGAACTGCCTGCCCAAGCGAATTGCAAAAGGTCTTGAATAGTGGGCTTCTCACACTATCCAGCCCCCTCCCCAGGTGTCTTCCCTCAGGTGACCCCTGCTGGGCCCAGCTCCTGGCTCTCTGTAGAGTTCACTAGTGGACAATAGGGAGTAAACAGAATTAACAATAGTAGTTTAATTCACTCAAATCCTGAGTGTTTCCTGTGGATGTTAAATTTAAACACTGAAGTACTTTTCCAAGGAGAGGTTACAGTTCCATCACTGATATTTCCTGATAGCAACATGGCTAAAAAGTGCAGTTCAGGTTTGGATTAGATTAAAGGTTTGTAACACTGTTTCCATACACCATGCCCGTTGTTTTACACATGCTATCAAGATGTCTGGAATATTGCCTCCCAGGCTTATAGGAACGTGCTTCCTTGAATTGCTAGGAGAAATTAGAGAAACGTCTTCCTCTCCTATTTTATGGTAGGACTAATGGCTGATCTTTGCATCCGATCATCGAGCCTCTCGCCAAACAAAAAATGACCTTCAAACGGAAGTGTAACCACAGGGTATTTCCATTGCCGATCTGCGGCCAACGGACGTAGCTAAAGTGCCCCTCTTGCCACTACCGCTGAAGCCATACTCTTGGAAGAGAAGACAATAGTATTGCGAAGACTCGCATAAGAAATCAATGCTTTTGCATAATTTATACAGACTTTAGTAGATACTGTCTACTGATTCGATTTTCAATGTCTGTATGCAATGTGCTAGACCACAGTCTAAGGGCTCTAGACACTGAGGCTATAGCTACACCTGAAATCTTTGTGTGTCTTATCCTGCTTGTCATTGGGTATTCTATATTTACAATTTCCTCTTTTTTCAACCTTGAATTGATGCATCTGTCAGCCAGTTAAATTTTACTCTTTTCCTCTTGCTTTACTTTTTTTTTCTCCAAGCTCCACGTTGGTCTCCCGAACACACTGAAACCGCCCGGGAGCACACTGTGCATGCACCTGCTCGGGAGCACCGCCGGAAAACAATGTCAGAAGCACAAACAAGTTTACGCTCCAGGATCCAGAACAGCACCAATAAGGGGATGACTCGCCATCAAAATTCCAGATCCTGCACAGGCCCTGCTGCTGCTATCCCATTGTAGGTCAGGAGGGCATCCGAGAAAAAGTCAGACCTAGATGAAGGTAAGCCCTGATCCAATAAAAACAACAAACACTACAATACGTTACTCGGCTGAGACAGGAGGAAAAAAAAGAAAAGACAACAATGTGGAGGATGAGTCACCTTATATTAGAGATGGGCGGTTCCGGTTCCCCGAGAACCGAACCCACCCGAACTTTGGGTATCCGAGTACCGAGCTGAGTAGCTCGGTACTCTCCCGCCCGCTCCGAATCCAAATCGAGGCCGAACGTCATTGTGACGTCGTCGGATCTCGTGGCTCGGTTCTCGTGATACTTCAACATTATAAATACACGCCTCCACAGCAATCCATCGCCATTTGACAGAGGGAGAGAGCAGGGTGTAGTCACAGGCTGATTAGAGCAGGGACAGAGAATACAATATTCTTATTCCAATTGCTGTAACAAAAATCACTAGAGAAGAGAGGAGGATAGAGGTTTATTTTATTTTTGTAATATTTGGCACTCCTCAGTGCTTTTGGGGTGTTCCCCATAATTGTGCATAAATATTCTGGCTGTCAAAAGTCATATCTGTCAGCAGTATCTACCAAATAATTTTTAGCACTCCTCAGTGCTTTTGGGGTGTCCCCCATAATTGTGCATAAATATTTCTGCCTGTCAAAAGTAATATTTGTCAGCAGTATCTTACCAAATAATTTTTACCACTACAAGTGCTTTGCGCTCAGAATGGATTCAAAGCAGTCCACATATGATCAGAATGAGCAACCAGGTTCTGTCACCAGTCCTGATGTTAGTGCTCCCAGTACGTCATCTGGGCAAGGCGATGTCAAACTACAGAGTGTTTCGAAATCAGTCCAAAAAACAAAATAATTTTTTTTTTTACTGTGTTGAAGCGAAAAAGAAGTGTTACTGAGCAAAAGTTAAGTGCCGATAAAAAAAAAATTGCCAACATGCCATTCTACACACGCAGTGGCAAAGAGAGAATGAGGCCTTCACCTTTAGCTATTAGTGGTAGATCCCAAAAAGTTACCGAGCCTACAATTGGTGCACAACTACTGTTACACGTCAAAGCCGAGCTGCAAGATAACAGTAAGGCATTAGAGGATAATGTTTGCTCTGATCCACAAATGACACCAATCCCTGTGGAGAGTCCATCCAACAGTGGTATGTCTAATCGTGAGCATTCTGTTAGTGTACCCATAAAGAAGGGCCCTTTCAGCAGTTCTGCTGATGTGTACCTGAACAGCCCGAGTGCAGCCGGTGATACACAAATTGAGGATGCTACTTTGGAAATAGAAGGGGGAGATTTGTGGAGGTAAAGAGGGCGCTAATGAGGATGTTGATGATTATGATGCAGAGAGATACCAAATTGCCTTTCTCAATTTCTATTTATATTCTAGATTATATAACGGCTGAATAGTTTTCTATTTTACTCCTAGTGGAGAGGGGATCTGATGCAGACAGATACCAAACTGCCTTTGTCCATTTCTTTGTATATTCGAATTTCTAGTTCTACAGCCTATGCAGGCTGCTTTTTTTTCTATTTTACTACAAGTGGATGGGGGGGTCTGATGCAGACAGATACAAACTGCCTTTGTCCATTTCTTTGTATATTCGAATTTCTAGTTCCACAGTCTGTGCAGGCTGCTTTGTTTATATTGAACTACAAGTGGAGGGCGGGGGGGCATAGATAGCCACCAAACTACCGTGGTCCATTTAATTTTACTTTCTAGTTCCACAGTCTGTGCAGGCTGCTTTTTTTAATATTCAACTACAAGTGGAGGGTGTAATATACACCCAAAAACGATGGCTACATTGCCAATAATCAAAGATGGAGGAGGTAGACAATCAGGTTTGTCTGTATAATTCGCAGACAAGTGTTTGAAGTAAGGATGGCCTACCAGGGATTAAACTGTTTTTTTCATAATTTATTAGCTTTAGAATTACCTCACTTATCTAAGAAACTGGTGGAGCACTAAATTAGGTTATTTTAGACCAAAAAAATTGTATTTTTTTCAAAAATAGCAAAACAAAACCAAACAAAATCAAAACACGCAAGGGCGGTTTTGCAAAAACAAAACCAAAACCAAAACACGAAGGTAATCCAGATCCAAAACCGAATACAAAACCAAAACACGGGGGTCAGTGACCATCTCTACCTTAGCTTTATAGGGTATTAACCCATTGTGATGGCTGCCATGGAGTAGGAAAAGGAAAAGAAGATTATTTTCAAGATCCAGTGGAATATTGTTTTTTTGGGGTTTATTTTTTTTAACTACTCCAGGACCTGGAATGTGATTTTTTTTGTACACCAACAGGACCTGTGGAATATTATGGTTTTCGTTATGGTTGTTTTCAAGTATTATTGGAGTAAAAGCTTATAAGAGTGGATCATTTACAGATGAAAACTTCAGATGGTTTTATTAGTTTTAATAGATATATGTGGTTTAAAAGAGGTGTTTATTTAGGGATTTTAATATTTTTATTAAAGTAATGTGTTTGTAACAACAGTTGTGTGTTTTCTTTACATTTTACTTTGTGGTACTATATGGCTCACGAAGCCCTGGTACTTGTGGTTCTTGAAGTGCCAGCATGCCCTGCCTGAAATGGGTGTGCTGGTGGTTATAGTGCTACAAGCACCAGCATGTCCAGACTGGTAATGACAGTCCGGGCTGGCTGGGCTTGTAGTTCCACAAAATTAAATGGTGGTTTACACTTTCCTCTCTTGTTACTTTGCTTTATTGTCCTACACCCACCGCCCCAGGGGTGTAGGAAAAGCCCTAGTGCTGAACAGCCAGGAGTTGGTTTGTCATTATGGCACACGGACCCCTGCTGCGTGCCCCCCTGCTATGGTGCCAACAACCCCGGCTGGTTGGCCTAGTGCTGTTTTTGTGAAATCGACACCGTGTCATGGTTTAGAAGGTTAGGATCCTAGATCTGCCTAACTTACCATTACTTCCAGCAAGGCACAAAGTCTAAAGGGCAGACGGTATTCACCAGGGACGGCCACAAGGTGGTTTGGTCTTAGTTGCGTCCGCACTGCGGCCCTTACTGGAAGTGTCAGGCGAGACCTATAGGGGAATGTAGAGAGGAGAGACTCTACAGATGACAGGTTACAACAGGAGTAATGAAGTGTCAGTTCTGTGGATCACAGGTTGACCACTGGGATAGTGGTGAAGTACACGAGGAAGTGTCAGCTCTGCAGACAACAGGTTATAGCAGGAGCAATGAACCCATGTCTAGTACCTAGCAGGTAACTTGAAAAACAGGCACTGAGTTGCAGGGGGAAGTGCCTTTTAAACTTTGGAGCCAAAATTTAGCAGCCAATCGGTGAGAGGCAGAGGACAAAAAGTGATAGAGTCTGTGCATGCGCAGAACCAAAAAGAAGATGCCGAGCGGCCAGACGGAGCGCGGCGGTCAGCATGGAGCACGTAAGTGTGCCAGGCTTCAGTTATAGAAACTGAAGGCCCGGCGTGTGACATAGAGTTAATGGGCCTGATTCATTAAGGATCTTAACTTGAGAAACTTCTTATTTCAGTCTCCTGGATAAAACCATGTTACAATGCAAGGGGTGCAAAGTAGTATTCTGTTTTACACATAAGTTAAATACTTGCTGTTTTTTCATGTAGCACACACATACTTGATAGCTTATTTGTACACTGAAATTTAAAGTTGATATTTGTGTGCTACATGAAAAAACAGCCAGTATTTAACACACCACTATCTACGTACCACCAAGAAGACATAATGCTATATTATCCGTGGGGCAGATCTGTAAGACCACCATGAAAGTTAGGCCAGGGGTCCGTACATTCAGTTACAGATGTGTTTCCTATTCATCAGTTAGTGTCCTTGTGTCCAAGATTGTGCAGTTTAGAACAAAGAAAGTGTGACAATGAATATTCTTACATTATATTTATTCTGTTCAAGTTTCTGCAGATAATTCCCAGCGTAGCATTGTCCATACCTTTCATCCATCTGGTGTGGGAAATCTGCGGATAAGAAACTGTTTGTGTATGCACCATGGCAGCCATAGTCAGATCTGGGTACAGAGGTTTACAGGATGCCGGGGTCCGTATAAGTGTTATAGAACATACTGTTTTGTGTGTCCAGTAATATATAGGACATCACTAGATTACTGGGCCTACTGGGAAAGGTTTTGTTGCTCACCTTGTTTTACAATATAATCTACTTACTGTAGTTCCTGCAGCTGACACTGGTTAAACAACCCGGATATACTGGATTCACCTTCATCTACATCTTCCTCTGTAACAGGAAATCTGCAATACTTGTACCTGCGGAATAAACAGAAACACATAAATATTTACTGTATAGAATTGAATGAAACCTTAAAGCATATACTAAGATAATATATCATGTAGACTCTGAAACCAATAATACATTGATGACGGTGACCAGTAATATTACATGTGATACAAAGATGAAATAATTTCAGCTGAAAGGAATCACAGCCGCAGCAATGGCACTGAAGAGGGATAAAGGAGAATGATCGCTAGGCGGCCGATGCAAGTGGCATGAAGTAAGGGGGAGCAGACAACGAAGTCCGTCCTATTTTATAACAGCTGAGCAGTGCAAGTAGCCACTCGGGGACAGGAGGAGGTGGGACAGGAGGCGGGACAAGGTGAGGGTAGTTAAAGGAGAGGGGGAAGCAAGTTTATTAAACATAGTTTTTCAATTTTGCGAGGACTCTGAACAACCCTCTAGACCTCCAAGGAATTTAAATTAACAGAGGATGCTCAAGAGCCTCACCCCTGGGGCTGCTAAATATGAATTCATAAAAATCAAAAGAAAGAGAAAGACATTTTAAATGATGAACTCTTAAAAAAAGAAAATCTAAAATCATTAATTTTATTTGACTAATTTAACATTGGGTGTCTTTTTAATGCTACAAAATAAATACATTAAACATAAAAAATAAAAAAATTATGAAGTGTGAACTAAAGTATAAATATTAGTGGAATTGTACTGCACTCAGATATGTCTAGATAGCAATTGTTAAGCAGAGATGTCTTGGGTAGGATACCTGCAAGTTAATGTATGTAACTAAATAATACTATCTAAGGTGGGACAAGGCAGAGGCACAATTGCTCGATTCAAGAACGTAATTTGGACTTTGTTTTTTTATGAGACAATGTTGACATTGATCTATTTTGTGCATAGACCAACATGCTCCGGAACCAGCCACCTTCTCCCATTGGCCGCGGTCCATCCCACCTCCCTCCATTCCACATTGTGTAGCCTCGTATTCATTGGCATCACATGGGACTTGCACCACTTGATAGGTGCCGTTCAATGTGTGAAGAATACACAGAGCGCAGCGCAGATGGAACCAGGAAAGGTGGCCAGTATATTGTGTGTGTGTGTGTGTGTGTGTGTGTGTGTGTGTGTGTGTGTGTATGTGTGTGTGTGTGTGTGTGTGTGTGCCAGTACATTGTGTGTGTATACCAGTAGATTGTGAAGAGTGGGTGTGCATGTACATTCTGAGGGGGCCAGTGGGTGTGTGGGGGGGGGCAGTATATTTATATAATGTGTGAGGGAAGGGTATCTTAACATAATGTGGAAGGTAGGCTATTAAATTAATAGTGGAGTGCAGGTGGGTGATAATTATTGGGTGGTATTTTATTTGTGAGGCGATGATGGGGCATTTAATTTAATAGTGGGGCCTATGAATTTAAGATGGGGTGAGTGGACGTTTAGTCTAATTCTGGGGTGGTTTGGGTGCTATTGATTGAATATGGGGCTGTTTGGAGAAAGTGAGGTCTATTTATTAAATGTGAATATTATATAATGCCGGGGATGGTTGTGGGAAATGATTAAATTTATTGCTGGGGCTGTTTGGATGGAGGGAAATAGGTTTATTTATTACATGTGTATGCTATAAATGTAATGTCAGGGCTGGTTGGAGAAAAAAGATCTATTTATCAAGTGTAAATACTATTATTTTAATTTTGGGGCTGGAGGAAAGGCTAATTATAAAAAAATGGGTGCAATACTGATTTAATGTCATGGTTGGTTGGAGTTTTCTAAATTTCATGTACCCATTTTTTCCAAATAGGGCTTCCAACACTCCAGGATCCAGACAAGCAGCAACTGATCTAAAGACACCAGCAGCCACAGGTGGTGAAAGAACAGGTAGGAGAGAGCAGGACAGTCTGTAAGCTGTCCTGAATCTGGTGGAGCAGTCCCGAATTTGCGTGACTTTCTCACTTAGTCAGGATTTGGTCCGACCACAAGGACAGTTGGGAGGTATGTCCCGCTTCACACTGTACTGCTTGTGAAGGCAGAGCTGCGGGCAGCGAACAATAGTTCACACATTATTGCATGTGTATTTGTCTAAAATGATAACTATGTTACAACATAGGTTTCCCCGTGTCTAAAGTGCCCCGGACCCACCACAGCCTTAATCCAGCTCTGGACCAAGGTGTCAGATTGACACCTAGTGCTCTATTCCTCCTACCAGTAGCACCGCTCATATTATTTGTTTTAGGCTAACCCTAAAACAATTAATAACCCTATTAGTATATAGTGGGAAGCAAAAACAAGCCCTTTTGCTGGCAAAACATCAGGTTTTTAAAGCTAAAAAAATTCCAAGGTGTATGCAAAATATATTTATGCTGCACATGTTAATTTATTATGCGATTAGACTCCTTTAAAGTAGAGATGCTCAGGCTCGGTTCCGAACCGAACACACCCAAACTAAGCATATCCGAGTACAGAGCCAAGCCGGCTCGGTACTGTAAGAGTAGAATTGTATGATTATTAATTTAATATCCATCATGTGCTAAGCTTTAGAAAATAATATACCATAGCCTTAAAAGAAATTAGCAAATATTTTACTAAGAATGAGAAGAGAAAAAGATTGAAGCCTTGAAACAATGTTACAACAATATGTTCTCAGAGAACATGAACAATCCTAGGACGCAAAGCTGAACGTAACGTTGTGTGTAAAGTAACAACCATACTGGTAGCAGAATGCCTGAGAGGATAAAAACATAAATAATAAAGATGCACAGTATGCATACTTAGCTTGTTGTTGTTTTCATAACTTGCTGTCTTATGATTGGTTGTTAAGCTTCTATAGCCCTAATATTCTACTTTATAAAAAAAGAGTCTGATTGGAACAGAATCAGAATTACTCAGCATTAAATAATACAGGTGTTGGGTTTTTCTGTTCACCAATAAACTGCAAATCAAGGAAGATCTGACTGACATTGAAGGTGATTGATAGAAGTATCTGTGAACCCCGATACCCCAACAGTACTTTCACGCTTTTTCGGAATCGAAAATGAGGCAAAACATCATTGCTGCGTCGCCGGTTCTCGCATGTTTTGAAATCAAAAAGTACCGCCCTCTACGGCAATTTAGCACCATTTGAAAGACGGACAGAGAAGGGGTAGCACAGTCTGTAGAGCAGTTGAGCAGCAACATAGATAGAATTAAAAGAGGAGGGGGTAGCAGTGTTCAACAATGTGACTGTCTACAGTGACATTCAGGAGAGCTCCATTGCTAATTGTCATTGCTGAAATACAAATACTGTTGCTGGCAGGCTTGGTGTAATTACAATCTACTGTATTATATAGGTAACACACAAAGAGGAGAACTCCATTGCTAATTCTCATTCTGAGTTAGCAGTCAAATTGTACAATGTTATATAGGTTACACACAAAGAGGAGTGCTCCATTGCTAAGTGTCATTACTGAAATACAAATACTCATTCTGGCAGGCCTTTCTTCTGAACTTGCAGTCAAAGTTTACAGTTATCAAAATGGATTCACAGCAGTACACAGAAGAGCAGAAGCACCAAGCAGCTGCTGGCACCAGTCATGATGATAGTAATCCCTCCATGTCAACTGGTAAAGCCTTTGTAAAAGTGCATAGTGTTTTTAAGTCAGGGAAACAAAAATGTAAATAAACTTTTACTTTTGTCAAGAAAAAAAGACCTGTAATCCAGGCAAAGTTATCTGCAGAAAAAAAAAAATTGCCAACATGCCATTCTACACGCGCAGTGGCGAAGAAAGAATGAGGCTTTCGCCTTTCTCTATGAGTGCAAGTTCTGCAACTGTCACTGAGGCATCTTCTTGTAAGGCTAATCATGACCAAACAAGACCTTGTTATTCAGATTCCAAAAGTGGTGCCCAAATACTTTTACGTGTAAAAGCCGAGCTGGAAGAAAACAGTAAGGCATGATTAGAGGAAAATGTATGTTTAGATTCAGAAATGGCAAAAATCCCTGAGGAGAGTCCATCCACGAGTGCTATGTGCAATTGTGACCATTCTGATAGTGTACCCATAAGAAGGCCCCTTTCATAATTTCTGCAGATGTGTGCCTGAACAGCCCGAGTATAGCCTGTGATACACCAATTGAGGATGCCACTTTGGAATTGCAACAGGATGAGGGAGTTATTGTAAATTGTGGGGAGTCTGCGCTTCCCGGGTAAAGAGAAATAGACAGCCGGGGAGATAAAGAAGGGGAGGGTCCCACACCCCTAGGTAGAGATTCTATATAAAAAGAGGATCTCCCAACGCAAAGGGAAAGGGGGTAAAGGGAATGATATGAAAAAGGAAAGCCACCAAACAAGAGGTATTTGCTACAATGTATTGGTATATGCAGTGTATAAACTGATGCAGGTTATAAACATAATGCATATATGACACTTGGATGAGATGAAAAAAACACACACACTTAAACTTGACACTTATACCTACCTAGGCACATAGTCAGTGGTATAGTAAGGTATTAAAATATACATAAAATGGATAGGTGTGTCAAAACTCACAAAAACGTTGTATGGTAATAGTACCGCAAGCCCAAACTAGGGAGGGTACGTCCAAAACATTGGATGGACTAATAGGTGGAACACATTGTACCGGATGGTGAAAACAACATGGTGAACCACCGAAATTGTTCAAAGAATAAATATTCTTTGGCTTTCCTTTCTCATATCATTCCCTTTACCCCCTTTCCCTTTGCGCTGGGAGATCCTCTTTTTATATAGGATGAGGGAGTTATTTGTGTAGCCAACGAGGGTGCTAATGAGGATGTTGATGAGGATGATGTTGTTTGTGTAAAGCTGGGTACACACTACACTGTTTTCATCCTATAATCGGCTCAAACAGCCGACATACGACCGCTCGTTCAAAAGTCAGGTCAGTGTGTGACACAATGGTCGAAAGTCTGCCCAAATGGACGATTATCGCCTCATTTAGTTGGTTGTACCGTTATATTTTCGGTCCAATCTCGTTTCCGCTGTGTAGTGTGTATAAACTTCCGACCGATCCATAACAGTGAGTACGAAATTACAATCATTGCTCACGACAACATGGTTGTAAAAAGTTTCTAAAGGGACGTCCACTCTTCCCTTTATCGTCCTAAACAAGGCATGTAAAATCGCTCTGCATAAAAAGTTGGTCGAAATTTCTGTAGTGTGTACCCAGCTTAAGTCCTGCACAGGTGAAAGCAGTTCTAGCACGTGCTAAGAAGAAGGCCATTGTTATACCTGGACATAAGACCAAAAAATCCACTTCTTATGTTTGGAATTATTTTTACCCAAATTGTGACAACAGTTGTCTAGCCATTTGTAGCGTATGTAAAGCCACAGTCAGTAGAGGTAAGGACCTTAAACATCTAGGAACATCATCCATGTTACGCCATTTGACGCGAGTTCATAGCAAGGTGTTGGGAAAATCAGAAACTTATGCAAAAAAAATAGCAAGAGCAGCACCTGCTAAGAGTATCCCACCCTTACAAGATACAAATAGATTCAAAATTGCTGGGCGCTCATTGACTTCTATAATGATATACTAAAAGTAATACTGCGACCAATACCCAATGGGTTGAGATATATAAAGTGGTGGTTGCAATTGTAACAGATTCTGGATACTATATTACTAATCTTGATTAGCGCTGGCTTACCTGAGGTGCGGAGTCTAACGATCTCCCCGGTGTTCACCAAGAACCGCCGCAAGGCGGGGTGGGCTTCGCTGCCAGGAGTCGCAGGTCGCGGTCCCCAGGTTCGCCTCAAGATGTAGTACAGCGGAGTGAAGCGGTGGTAGCGGAGTCAACGAGCCGGTTCGGTACACAGGAATGGAGTCAGGCAGAATCAGAAGGCAACTCGGAGTCAACAAGCCAGGTTCGGTACACGGGTCACAAGAATAGGAGAATGGTCAGCAAGCCGGGTCGGTACACAGGGAATAGAGAGCCAGGGAAGTCAAACAGGCAGAGATCAGCACACAGGAGACACAGGAACAGGAAGACACTGCAATCCACGAAGAGCAGGAGCCAGGAACAGGTAAGTGTTGCTCTGACACTCAGCGAGTGTCAGAGTGAGGTTTTTATACAGAAGGGGATTCAAAATCCCCGCCTCTAGGTTGTGGTCATGTGACCGCCTCCGGGTGCGGTCACATGGTCCTGAATGCGGAAGTGCGGCTGGACGGAGCGGCGGGGATAAGGTAAGTCCGTAACAGTACCCCCTGCCATAAAGGTGGACTCCGAACACCTAATAGGGTTTCAAAGGAAATTTTTTATGGAAGGATTTAAGTAGACGGGGAGCATGTAGGTCAATGGCTCTTACCCATGAGCGCTCCTCAGGGCCGTAACCCTTCCAATCCACCAAGAACTGTATGGCACCTTGAACTTTACGAGAATCTAGGATAGTTTTAATCTCGTATTCCACTTGATCCCGATCCACAGCAGGAGGAGGAGTTCTGGATGAGGTGGAGAATCTGTTGGTTACCATCGGTTTTAACAAGGAGACATGGAAGACATTGGGTATGCGTAAGGAGGGAGGCAGACTCAATTTAAAGGCTACGGGATTAATAATCTCAGATATAGCAAAAGGGCCAATAAACTTGGGAGCAAATTTTTTACTGGGAACCTTTAAACGAATGTTCTGGGTGGATAGCCATACCCTGTCACCAACTGCAAAACTTGGAGTCATTCTTCTCCTTTTATCGTAGAATTTTTTGGAACGAGTAGTTGCTTGTTCTAAGTTTGTCTTGGTTTGTTCCCAAATATCAGAGAAGTTACGAACCAGAGAGTCCACTGCTGGAACTTCAGAAGATGAGACTTGAGAGAAGGTGGGTAGTCTAGGATGGCAGCCATACAGAACAAAAAAGGGGGAGTTAGAGATGGCCTCATGAAAATGGTTGTTATGGGCGAACTCGGCCCAAGGGAGAAGGTCCACCCAGTTGTCTTGGTTACTAGAGATAAATATTCTGACAAACTTCTCTAATTCTTGGTTGGTTCTCTCAGTAGCCCCATTGGACTGGGGATGATATGCGGAAGAGAAGTCAAGCTTGATCCCGGATTTATTGCAAAAAGACCGCCAAAATTTTGATATGAATTGTGATCCCCTATCGGAGTCAATATGTTGAGGACAGCCATGGAGGCGAAATATTTCTTTAATAAAAATATCGGCTAAGGAGGAGGAAGAAGGAAGGCCTTTGAGAGCAATAAAGTGGGCTGTTTTAGAGAAGTGATCCGTGACCACAAGCACTACAGTACAGGATTTGGAAGGGGGAAGGTCCGTGATAAAATCCATGGAGATCTGTGACCAAGGGTAATCAGGAATGGGTAATGGGAGCAAGCATCCATAAGGCTTCTTCCTAGAGGTCTTGTGTTGAGCACATTTGGAACAAGCAGCAACAAATCTCTTCACATCCTCCAGCAAGGAAGGCCACCAGTAGCTTCGGGACAATAAGTCCCAGGTCTTGCGAATGCCAGCATGCCCAGAGAAGAGTGAGTGATGAGCCCAGTGAAGGAGCCGGGTGCGTAGATGTGGCAAGATGAATGTTTTGCCTGGAGGACAACCCTTTTTCAGATGTGTAGCTGCCAATACTTGACATGGATTTACAATGAATTTCTTATCTTCCGAGGATTCCATGTCAGCTGGATCAAAAGAGCGAGATAAGGCGTCTGCCTTCGTGTTCTTAGATCCTGAGTGAAAAGTGATGTTGAAATCAAAGCGTGAGAAGAATAAGGACCACCTTGCTTGACGAGGATTTAGACATCGGGCAGTGCGTAAGTAAAGCAAATTCTTATGGTCGGTATATATGGTGATAGGGAATTGCGCTCCTTCTAGTAAATGTCTCCATTCGGAGAGAGCCAATTTGATGGCCAGGAGCTCTTTGTCGCCAATCCCATAATTCCTCTCAGCAGGTAAAAAGCGACGGGAAAAGAATCCGCAGGGATGAAGTTTTCCAGAAGGACCTCGCTGTGATAGTACGGCTCCTGTGCCAACAGAAGAGGCGTCTACCTCCAGGACAAAGGGACGAGAACAATCTGGCTGTTGAAGAATGGGTGCGGATGAAAAGAGAGACTTTAATAATATAAAGGCTTGGATAGCCTCAGAGGACCAAATACCAGCATCAGCAGATTTGCGGGTCAATGCAGTGATGGGAGCCACGAGAGAGGAGTACCCCTTGATAAATTGACGATAATAGTTGGAGAATCCTAGGAAGCGTTGAGTGGCTTTAAGGCCTGAAGGTTGGGGCCAGTCAAGTATGGCTTTCAATTTTGTGGGATCCATCTGTAGACCGGTGCCCGAAATAATATATCCCAGGAAGGGAATTTGTCTCTGCTCGAAGGTGCATTTCTCCAATTTGCAAAATAACTGATTTCTTCGGATACGAGAGAGGACCTCCAATACATGAGTACGATGAGATGCTAGATCTTGAGAAAAGATGAGAATGTCGTCCAAGTAGATGACTACAGATTGGTACAAGAGGTCTTGAAACAGCTCATTCATAAAGCTCTGAAATATGGCTGGGGCATTGCATAGCCCGAAAGGCATGACCAGATATTCAAAGTGGCCGTCTCGGGTGTTAAACGCCGTCTTCCATTCATCCCCCTCCTTAATGCGTATAAGGTTATACGCTCCTCTGAGGTCAAGTTTAGAAAAGATGGTGGCACCCTTGATCCGGTCGAATAGTTCAGAAATCAGTGGCAGTGGATACCGATTTTTAACGGTAATGGCATTCAGGCCTCTGTAATCAATGCAAGGGCGGAGGCCCCCATCTTTCTTTTTTACGAAGAAGAAGCCAGCCCCAGCTGGGGAGGCAGACTTGCGGATGAAGCCCCTGTTTAGATTTTCTTGGATGTACTCCTCCATAGCCTTAGATTCCGGGAGGGAAAGGGGGTAAACACGGCCCCTGGGAATGGGTTTACCAGGTATCAGATCAATGCCACAGTCCCAGATTCTGTGAGGGGGAAGTCTAGTGGCCTCTTGTTGACAGAAAACATCAGAGAAGGTTTGGTATGGCTCAGGCAGGAGAGTCACAGGAAATTCTTGGGTACGTCTGGGACTATTCGGGGGAACCACTCTCTGTAGGCAGCGAGAGAAGCAGGACTGTCCCCAGGACAATATGTGACCAGATTTCCAGTCCAAGGTGGGAGAGTGGGCACGAAACCAAGGAAGTCCTAGGATGACTGGGTTGGTAGATCTTTGTATTACTAAAAAAGAAATCTTCTCCCGATGAAGTGCTCCTATCTGAAGTAGAAGAGGAATAGTGCGTACCAGGATGGACCCCTCAGGGATTCTTCCCCCATCAATGGCCATCAGAGAGATGGGTTGTTCCAAGGCTTGTGTGGGAATAGCGAATTGTTTAACTACTGTGGCGGAAATGAAATTTCCTGCGGCTCCGGAATCTAGAAGAGCCGACTGCGGGAAGGTCTTTTGTCCTAACTGAAGGGAAATGGGAATAGACAGGCAATCATTACTATTGGGAACTGACTGACACTGAGAAAAGAGGCCCAACGACACAGCTCCAGAACTCGTTAGGCCCTGTCGTTTCCCGAGCGTTTGGGACAAGAACTCAGAAGATGGCCACTCTCTCCACAATATAAACACAGCTTGTTCCGAAATCTCCTCTCCCTCTCTTCGGCTGATAAGCGGGTCCTCCCAAGTTGCATGGGCTCTTCAGGGGGAAGAACAGGGGTTTGGAAGTTGGGGGCCAAGCGAATCATGCTACGCCGCGACTGTTCCTTCTCAGAATTACGTTCCTTGAAACGCAAATCAACTTTGACACAGAGGGAGATAATGTCGTCCAAAGACGTAGGGAGTTCCTGGGATACCAACTCGTCTTTGATTCGGTCTGAAAGGCCCTGCCAGAATGTAGCTACTAGAGCCTCATCGTTCCAGCGAAGTTCAGAGGCCATGGTTCTGAAGAGGACCGCATACTGCCCCACAGACTGGTTTCCCTGGCGGAGACGTAGTAAGCCGGAAGCGGCATTGGACACCCTTCCTGGCTCATCAAATATTTTCTTGAAGGTGGACAAGAAGAGGTTGAAGTTATGTAGAATGGGGTCGTCCCTCTCCCACAAGGGGGAAGCCCATGCTAAAGCTTGACCGGACAATAACGAAATCACATAGGCCACTTTCGTTTTTCCGGAGGGGAAGTTCCCAGGTAGAAGCTCGAATTGTATGGAGCATTGATTTAAAAAACCTCTGCAATTTTTAGGGTCTCCATCGAACTTAGGTGGGTTAGGCAACCGTAGCTGCGAGGAAGAAGCTGCTGCTGCGGCCTGAGGTACAGGGGCCACTGCCGGCCCAGGTGATCCACCAGCCACTAGGGTGTTCTGGACAACATCCAAGCGAGTGGATAGACTATTGAGGAATTTTAAAAGTTGCTCTTGGTTAGCTTCTTGTTTATCCATCCTTCCTACTAAATGCTCCAACAGATCTTTAGCTGTGGTATCCATGGTCAGAGCAAACTGTAACAGATTCTGGATACTATATTACTAATCTTGATTAGCGCTGGCTTACCTGAGGTGCGGAGTCTAACGATCTCCCCGGTGTTCACCAAGAACCGCCGCAAGGCGGGGTGGGCTTCGCTGCCAGGAGTCGCAGGTCGCGGTCCCCAGGTTCGCCTCAAGATGTAGTACAGCGGAGTGAAGCGGTGGTAGCGGAGTCAACGAGCCGGTTCGGTACACAGGAATGGAGTCAGGCAGAATCAGAAGGCAACTCGGAGTCAACAAGCCAGGTTCGGTACACGGGTCACAAGAATAGGAGAATGGTCAGCAAGCCGGGTCGGTACACAGGGAATAGAGAGCCAGGGAAGTCAAACAGGCAGAGATCAGCACACAGGAGACACAGGAACAGGAAGACACTGCAATCCACGAAGAGCAGGAGCCAGGAACAGGTAAGTGTTGCTCTGACACTCAGCGAGTGTCAGAGTGAGGTTTTTATACAGAAGGGGATTCAAAATCCCCGCCTCTAGGTTGTGGTCATGTGACCGCCTCCGGGTGCGGTCACATGGTCCTGAATGCGGAAGTGCGGCTGGACGGAGCGGCGGGGATAAGGTAAGTCCGTAACAGCAATATAGTGAAAACATAAAATTTATTACAATCTTAAAACATGAAACACAACATACCTAAATTAAACATATATACGCAATCCAGATAAAACATGATCATTGCAAAGAAAACAATGACAATACGGTCAACAATGAAATGCAATATAATCGGCATACGCAGTAATAGCCAAGTTGAAAAACATATATACACACAACTCCTAATGGACAAAAAAGGAAATAGATCTCCAGCCAAAAGGTTATAAGAAAAGTGGCTGGTCTGTGCCACGCTGTTCATATATATCCAGGGTTAAGTGAAAATGAATACACATTCAGTTCAGACGCTGCTGGCTTGAGTCAAGTGATTCCCTTAATTAGACTTTTGGAAAAGCAGCTTGAGAAACTGAAGGATGAGATTAAACAAAGCAATTACGCTAAATATATTGGACTTGTAAGTCAAGTACTTTATTCGCTTTGCCAGGATCCAAGAGTTATCAAAATCTTAAAATCGGATCACTACATTTTGGCAACTGTGCTTGATCCTCGGTTTAAGAGCTATGTCTTTTCTTTGTTTCCAACTGACACAGGTCTAAAAAGATGCAAGGAGCTCATGGTGAGCAAGATGACAGCTCAAGTGTTATGTGCCAGGACGCCGCCTCCTCCTTCAGCTTCTCACTCAACTGTTGCTAGGAAAAACTTAGTTTTCCCAAGAGACCCATGGATGATGCAGATGACTCAGTATCAAATTTGACATCTGGTCTGGTCTAAAATAAATGACCAAAAAATGTGACACCTCTGCCGTAACTCCACCTGATCCTACTATCAGCTTTCAAAGGATGGTGGAGGATTATTTTCACTACAGCATAGAAATAGACACATCAGACAGTCCCTTTACATACTGGGAGGAAAAAAAGGGAATTTGGAGACCCATGTACCAACTCGCTTTGCAATGACTAAGGTGTCAACCCTCCAATGTGTATTCGGGAAGAGTTTTCAGCACAGGCTCAAATTGTGGAAAAGATTATGTTCATAAAAATGAACTTCAAGCTCCACGAGGAAGGCCTTTCCTGCCAATTACATCAAAATACTGAGACGTCTGTAACGGTGGATTCCAGCGGTGATGAATTAATAATATGTAAGGATGATGTGCACACTGATGAGGCTGAGGATGATAACAACATCTTGCCACAGTAGAGTTCATTTACAGCTCTGTTACCTTAGGTGGCTTAAGGCCATTGTTAGCTTGTTTTGTGAGGGCCCAAACAAATCAAGGACTTCAGCCACAAGGAGTGGCACTTTTGTGGCTGAAGTGCTTGGTTTGTTAAAGTGTGCAAGTCCTTTTTAAGATCCAACATAAGGATGGGTGGGACGGCCCAAGGACAATTCCATCTTGCACCACTTTTCTTTTCTGCCAATGTGTCCTAGATGTGCTTGACCCCTTCTTGCTATATGTTCGTTTATTCACTTGGAAGGTTTATGGCCATACAAGCACATGGGGGCGAGGACATAGTACTTGGAGGTGTCTTATTACAGCTATTACAAGTATTATTCCTGACTATACACATTCTTTGCTAAAAAATTGCATAGCGCTAATAAGTTACTATTATACATTATTACGCTATTTTCAGCGCGGCCAAAAGGTCATTCATTGGATTACAGGATAATGTACATCGGAGAGCTGACGCCAGGTCCAGCGCAGCCAGCGGTGCATTATGTCTGGCTGACGCCATTTCCAATGTGGCCAAAAGGACATTCATCGCATCGTAAGGGAATGGCGAGATTAATAATAAGGCTGCGCAAAATTATAATGTACAATTGATGATAATGATGTAGGTGACACAAATGTTAAGGTTAGGGATGTTTATAAGAATCAAGAGGACATGAGTTACAGTTCGGTGACGATAGTTCATCCGAATCAGAGAGCGAGCAGATGTATAAGCCATTGAAGGAGCAGCGGCCTGTATTAAGGGATAATAGGAGGAAGAAGAAGCTAGTGGGCCCCGGTATGGATGCGGTAAGGAAGAAGCTTGTGCAGAAGTCGCAGAAGGAAAGTTTGTTCGTACAGGGAAGTGTAGCTGACGGTTGTGATTTGGGAGCAGTGACGGGTCATTTGTCAAAATACACCAGGATGGAAACTGAGAAGGATAATTTTGTTTGATCTATTTACATTAACTGAGGTGGGATTCAAGGAAGAAGAGAGGTAGCAGCACAAGCAGTTCCATACAAACCTATAGATAATTGGCTGAGCAGGATGTTTGTGTACTCTGGTTGTTACGTGGAGGCATTCCCAGGCAGTGCAATATCTATGCTAAAGTACGCAAATTTTATTCATTCAGTTTATAGAGAATACGGGGGTTCAGTACAATGGAGATATGATGAGGCTTCTAAATTGAAGTCACAAGGACAAAGGCCCATAAGTGTCGGAGTACGGAATGGATCACAGAGTGGTGCATCGGTGGAAAGGAATGGTGCAGCCATAAGATTTGGAGCAGAGAGGCCTGGCACGGTCAGGCAGGAAAAATCCAAATGTTGAGCAAGGGCGCACTGTAGATTCAGACATACGTGTGCATTCTGCAGCGGAAATCATCTGCCAATGATTACACAAGAAGGAAAGGCATTCAAGATGAAAATCTACCTGGAGCGATTGTGCCTGGGAGGGCAAATAATCCAGTAAAGATGAGCAGGATGGTAGAGTGGCTGGCTAGGTATCCAAAAAGGGAAGAAGCCAAATTGTTGCAGGCAGGCTTTTATGGAAGGTTTTAGGATTACTGTTAGAAGAAGCATCTCCCAAGGGGGTTCACAGGAATTTTAAGTCAATTAACATGCAATCTTATTTCTATTTCTTATTTACGTGCAATTTTATTTCTAATGGTAATTACTACAGCCTTATTGCAATAGTCTCTGATCTGAAATTAAGAAAGTGCAATTGTATTTCTAATGGTAATTACTCCAGCCTCATGGCAAGTTGTCCTTTCACTGTTTGTTGTTTGTTTAAACCTTTTATGGCTAGTGTTGGATGGGGGAGTTTATTAAGAGCTTGATTGAAGAACACTGATCACATGTGTCTGTTGACCAGATATATTCATAGTAGAATGGCTGCATAGCCAGTGATGGCTGCATAGTTAGTGTGTGTCTAGTTACAAGTGTAACAAATTTAAATAGCATAATTCGGAGTTATACCGGAGTGAAACAGGAGAAGAAAATTCTCCCTATTAACTCAGCTACACAAGGACTACAGTCAGTATTCACTTGAAACTCCATATTCCACCTCTGATGTTTTCATCTCACCCTGGCTACAAGCTCCATTTAGCATGAGGACTGTTTTGGACTCTGATCTTATTTTCTTCTCATCTCATGAAAGTTTGTTTTATCTGTCAGTTTGTTATCACTGTAAAATCCACTATGTTTAATCAGCCTGCTTTACTACCTGTTGAACCACTCCCTACCCATGCTACAGTTATTTCAGTCCCCTATCTCATCACTGTGCTTTTAGTTCTACTTTATGCTTTGTCTGCCATCACAAGTAGAAAGAAATGATACTGAATTTGAACCACTCTCCTCTCTCATGACTCTGCAAAAACTCAGCTATTCAATCATCTGATCTTTATTACTCTCCATTCAACACTTCCACCCATTCCCCCACATGACTCCCACATCATTACTCTATACAATCCAGACATCCATGGATAAACAACATTTGCTGCAGCCTAGCCCTGCACTACTTATCTGATTACACTGGACATTGCAATTAGGTACTTCCTTAATTCCCTCATTTTTGCTATTTGACTCATAAATCCCAATGCTTGCCAAAATACTTTTCTTTCTGTCTTTTCATGGCATTATCTTTAGGACTATATCATCCCTCACCCATCCTGCAACACACACCTCTGTCCACATTGCCCCTTCATTACTTCACTCACCTCTAGTGAACACTCATGAACTATTTTCCTATTTAAATTCAATAACTTTAACAGCCGCATCCTGCCACCAGAAACTAAAAAAACACACATCTTACAATCATCTTTCCTACCTTTCTTCCTCCCTGCTTCTATTAGCTGGTGATATATCACCTAATCCAGGTCCCCCTCACTTCTCCCACACACATATATCTGAACACTATAGAAATCCAGCAAACCTCAAATGCATCACCTGTCTCCCCTATCTTCCAAAGTCCTTTAAATGTGCCCTTTGGAATGCACGTTCTGTTTGTAACAAACTTACCTCCATTCATGATCTCTTCCTCTCAAACAACCTCAACCTTCTAGCAATAACAGAAACATGGCTCACGCAATCAGACACTGCCTCACCTGCAGCCCTTTCACATGGTGGTCTCCATTTCACCCACACCCCCAGAAAAGGAGCCAGACAAGGAGGGGGGGGGGGTCGGACTACTTCTCTCCCCACAGTGCACATTCACAATTCTACCAAGTGTCCCATCACTCACGTTCACATCTTTTGAAGTACATGCTGTTAGGATTTTTAACCCATTCTCTATGCGTGTTGCTGTCATCTATCGCCCCCCTAGACCCCACCAACAATTTCTTGAACACTTCTCTGCATGGTTCCCTCACTTCTTATCTACTGATATCCCCACCATCATCATGGGTGATTTCAGCATCCCTATTTCTAATCCATGTTCCAATGCTGTTTCCAAACTTCTCTCTCTAACATCCTCACTTGACCTCTCCCAGTGGATTGAATCCACTATACATCAGGATGGCCACTGTCTTGATCTTGTTTTCTCTAGACTATGCTCAGTTTCTTATTTCCTCAACACTCCTTTCCCCCTCTCGGATCATCACCTTATTAGCTTCTCGCTCACCCCCAGTTCTTTACTCTCTCTAGTGACAAACTCTTCCAAACCTCCTCACAACCGCAGGAATTTCAACTCTATTGATTTTCAACAGTTTTCCACCTCTCCCCAACACCTTCTCTCCCCAATTTCTACATTCTCCTCCCCTGATCGGGCAGTACCCCATTTTCATCAAACCCTAGCAACTGCCCTGGATCAAGTGGCTCCAGCGACACTACATACTTTGCGTAGAATTTGTTGCCAACCATGGCACACTACAGTAACACGAACTCTACAAAAACTTTCTCGCAAAGTAGAACGTCACTGGCGTAAATCTTGTACCTCTAATGATTTCATCACATAATCTGATATCTACCACTCCTATAGAAATGCTCTGGACACTGCTAAACAAACCTACTTCCAATCTCTCATGTATGCTCAGGCTTCTAACCCCAAATGTCTCTTTAACACACTTAAATCTCTTCTGAATCCTCCTGCCCCAAGTCCTCCAACTACCATCAGTGCACAGGATCTTGCTTTCTATTTCAAGGACAAAATTGATAAGATCAGACTTGAAATGATATCATCTCCCTTGACAAGCAATCAGCTCAATTCCTTTGTAGCACCCTCTGACACTCTCTCTTCATTTGATCCCACAAATGAAGAGGAAGTTTCTACTCACTTCTCATCTTCCTACTCTACCTCCTGTCCACTTGATCCCATTGCTTCACAAATTGGTATGTCCTTGTCTCCTGTGCTCATTCCCCCTCTAACTAAAATCTGTAATCTATCTCTTTCTACTGGTATTTTTCCATCACTATTCAAGCATGCAGTGATTACTTCCATTTTAAAAAAAACAGAATTCTGACCCTAACTCTCTCGTAAATTACCGCCCCATCTCTCAACTTCCATGCCCCTTCAAGCTTCTCCAGAGAATTGCCTACACTCACCTCACACACTTTCTTACAGCAAACAACCTATTGGATCCTCTTCAGTCAGGCTTTCGCTCTCAACACTCCACAGAGACTGCACTGACCAAGGTTGTCAATGATTTGATCACAGCAAAAAATAATAACCATTACTCTCTTCTAATTCTCCTGGATCTCTCTGCTGCATTTGACACTGTTGACCACTCTCTCCTCATACAAACGCTACAATCCCTAGGTCTTGAAGGCACTGTCCTATTCTGGTTCTCATACTACCTATCTCATCGCTCTTTCACTGTTAATTTATCTGGATCCACCTCGGCTCCGCTTCCTTTATCAGTTGGATTACCACGAGACTCAGTCCTAGGTCCTCTGCTATTCTCTATCTACAACACTTCTCTTGGAAAAGTAATAAGCTCCTTTGGATTTCAGTATCATCTCTATGCAGATGATATACAAATCTATCTATCCTCTCCTGATCTTTCACCATCTGTGTTGTCTCACGTTACTGACTGTCTTTCTGCCATTTCATTTTGGCTGTCTTCTCGCCAACTCAAACTCAATCTTTCAAAAACTGAATTAATAATATTCCCACCCAAAAACAGAAGCTTCCTGCCTCACATTTCTATTTCTTTTGATAACATGGGCAGCACGGTGGCGAAGTGGTAGCACTTCTGCCTCACAGCGCTGGGGTCATGAGTTCAATTCCCAACCATGGCCTTATCTGTGTGGAGTTTGTATGTTCTCCCTGTGTTTGCATGGGTTTCCTCCGGGAGTGCTCCGGTTTCCTCCCACACTCCAAAAACATAATAGTAGGTTAATTGGTTGCTATCAAAATAGACCCTAGTCTCTACCTGTCTGTCTGACTGTCTGTGTGTGAGTGTGTGTCTATATTAGGGAATTTAGACTGTAAGCTCCAATGGGGCAGGGACAGATGTGAATGAGTTCTCTGGACAGCGCTGCGGGATCAGTGGCGCTATATAAATAAATGATGATGATGATAACATGACCATAAATCACACCCCGCAAGCTCGTTGACTAGGTGTAATCCTTGACTCCCAACTGTCGTTTATTCCCCACATCAACTCTATATCTAAATCATGTTACATACACCTAAAGAACATTTCCAGAATACGCACATATCTGACACAAGACACCAAAAAAACATTAATTCATGCACGCATCATTTCCCACATCAACTATTACAATTCCCTCCTTACTGGTCTTCCCAAAGTCAGACTTGAACCCCTACAATCTATTTTGCATGCAGCGGCTAAATTGATTTTCCCTGCAATCCGTTATTCCTCTGCTGAGCCACTCTGTCAGTCTCTACATTGGCTGCCTGTATTTCAACGAATCCAATATAAAATTCTTCTACTAATATACAAGGCCATCAACAAAATTGCACCAACATACATTTCCTCACTTGTCTCAAACTATCTCCTAACTCAACACCTCTGTTCTGCACAAGATCTGCGTCTCTCTTCCACTCTCATCACATCCTCCCATTCTCGGTTACAGGACTTTTTTTGTGCTGCACCCACTTTGTGGAATTCCCTCCCACGCACAGTAAGACTTTCCTCTAGTCTTCAAACCTTCAAGCGTTCACTGAAAACCCACCTCTTCAGACAAGGTTATGATATTCCTCAACCACCATCTTAATTTCCCTAGATTACCCTATTACCATCCTCTACACTGCTAATGCAAGACAACAACCCTCTGACCAACATTGCCACACACACAGCCCACTCAATACTTTTACCTTTGCGTTCTAGCTGGTCCATTGTGCAATATGATGTAGCACATGCCCTTGTGTTTCAAACTCCCATTGTCCTATAGATTGTAAGCTTGCGAGCAGGGTTCTCTTTCCTCTCTGTCTGTATGTATTACCCAGTATTGTCTTATTAATGTTTGTTCCCAATTGTAAAGAGCTACGGAATTTGCTGGCGCTATATAAATAAATGTTGATGATGATGATGATGATGATCTGCAATAGTCAGGGATAAGATTATCAAGGAGCTGATGTTGGACCAAATGGCTGGCCCATTCCAGGAGCCTCCCATTTTAAATTTAGTAATTTTGCCTCTGGGCTGGTTCCTAAGAAGGCAGCGGGAAATTTTAGGCTGTTCCAGCACCTATCTTACCCGGCAGGGGCATCGGTTAGCGATGCTCTGGAAAGGAAGAAGTGTTCGCTCCAATATCAATCCTTTGACAGGGCTGTAAAAATGGTCAAAAAGCATGGAAAAGGGGCCCTTATGACAAAATAAGACAGTCTGCTTTTTGAATGTTACTGCTGCACCCTGACAGCTGTAGGTTGATGGGTTTTTTCAGTCTGATGGGTATTATTTAGTTAAGTGTTTGCCTATGGGCTGTTCAGTATCATGTGCATTTTTTGGAGCCTTTAGTTTCTTTTTGCAGTGGTGTTTTGAATCAAGCACAGGATGCAAATCAGTGGTGCAGATGATTTTTTTGGTGGCAGGACCAATGGAGTCAGATCAGTGTAAGACTTGGCGGTGAGAGTTGGAGAATGTGCTTCAGGATTTTGAGTATTGGAGCTGTATGGTCAAACAGGGGGCAAGCATTTAGGGTGAGAAATAAAGTGAAGTCTACTATTGCCAAGTTTATTACCTATCGTGGCAGCAGCAGAAGCAAAATCGGGTTCAAATGTGCAGGTTTTTTAGAGGAGTGATGGGGTGCACATTTAAGTTGTTGCACTTGATATGTTTACCAATGTGTAGGAGGCGCTTGGGAGTTGGTTGTTACAGGAAGTCGTAGTGGTGAGGGCTTCGGTCCCCATGGACAGGATCATGAGGGCCATGCTTGGCAGGAAAGCGGTGAGCAATGCATAGAAAGGGGGGGAGCCAGCAGGGCCAGGCAGTATCACCCTGGGAAAATGGCTGCACGCATGGTTCCAGCTTCAACGTTTGGGCAAATACGGGCGGCGTGCCAGGTTTCAGCAATTAGAGTGATTTATGCCAAGGGGCTGGTCTCAACAGGACGTTGTTGTGGTGCCTACATGGTGGGCAGAACACACCCTATTTTTCCAGATGGAACTGGAAAAATGTGGTGAATTTTATTAGCCTTGCAAGCCGCTTGTCTCCCAAATAGTTTGGAAGTGTTTTATAAAGCTGTGACTAAAATAATTTTGCCAAATACTTGTCTCAGAGTCTTTCTTTATTAGCTCACTGTGTGGGACGCCGGATGGTTGGCTTATATCCCTTATCACTATAAACACACATTATAATTTATTTTCTCTTTTTAGTAAAGTACAATATGCTGAATAACAGTCATTATGTTCTCACAGCAGATATTGATTGTTCTGTTTCTCTCTGTAATCCACTCTTAGTGTAACCCCTTGTGGTAATTACCATATATTATAGTTGCCTACTGACTCCTGAATTTTTGAGAGTTCCCCCATACTCCTGGGACAGCAGGGAGGACAGCAAGGAAACCTCCTGCATTGTCCCCTCTTCGATGGTGAAGTGTGGGGGGGGCTAAACACATCATCCTGGCCTAACAACGAGATACGCATGACCACGCCCCCATAACGGAGCTCCCTCCCAGAGATCATACTGCCAAAGATTGCAATTATCTCTATATACTGTGTCTATTGACAAGTACCCTGCACTATGGTAGATTACTCCTACTGGTGGCTCACTGTAGATGCCAGTCATTAGGGTCCATTCTATGGCACACTGGACATTCCCAGGAATACTCAGATATGACTCCAGTTGCGTAGCTAAGTACAGATTGCTGCTCATATGGGGCTATTAGGCAGGACATGAGGTGTATCAGGCTGGACACAGAGATACATTTTGCACATTGGGGCTTTTATGCTGCAGTTAGTGGGCTGTAGAACTGGCTATTGCTCTGCCATTTGGACTATTAGGATGAACGTTGTGGTTATTATGCTACACATTATGGAGTATAATCTGCACAACAGGGCTGTAAATAATACTGGTAAATGGACATGTATGTAATATGCTCAACACACGGATGCATGGGGGGCCGCATAACACACGGATGCATGGGGGCTGTAAAACACACTATTGGTAGTTGAGGAGCTGAAAAAAAAATGTTTGCCCACTAGTTAATCCTGACGCGTTTCTCCACCTCCTAGGGGGCGGTTTCACCAGAGGTTTATTACATACGGATTTTCTTCAGCTTCGTAGAAGCCAGGCAATCGTCTGAAAATAAGGTACAACAATAAGTATATTGTGGACAGTGGAATTATTTGGTTTCAAATTGTTGCCTAATGGACGGATTCTGCAATTTTCAATATTAGTGGTAGAGTATTCCCTAACGTGGATGGATTGATTTTATATCTAAGTACCTTGTATTTTGAATAGAGGCTGCATATTAAGTACTCTCTAATTTGGATTCATGTTCTAACGAACAACTGCTGTGTAATTACCAATTAAAGGGAACTGTGAATTTCACCGTTATCATCTACTTTACCTAATCTGTATATGGAATTGTCCTTGGAGGATGCAATTTGATTAAACAAGTAAATAAACTACATTTTGGTCTATATACAAAAGGAACTACTATTGAAAATCTGGAGGTTATGAAATTCTGTGGGTCCAAACATGTGCACTCACTAAAATGACTAATTAATGTGAGCTACTGGAATATTACTAGTTAAGAGGAGTCTGGATCTTTGCAATTTGTAATTTGCATTCATATTTCTTATTTGCCAAAACTAGTGAATATTTATATGTGTTATTTTATTAGAAATGCTCACTGACCCCCGTGAAGTGATTTTGGTTTTGGATCTGGATTAGCTTTGTGTTTTGTTTTTGGTTTTGGCAAAACCGCCCTTGTGGGTTTTGGTTTTGTATTTTTTAGAAAAAATCCTAAAATATGCTAAAATCACATAATTTTGCTCTTTTTTTTTGTTCCTACATTATTATTAACCTTAATACCACTAATTGTAAGTCATTTGCAGTCAATTTTGACCACCTCACAGGTCACATTATTATTTTCATACACTTTCGGACAAACACTGCAGCGACCTGGCTGGATGCTAAGTGACAGAGCAATGACACAAACACACGGCAGTTCCTAGCACATCTGGGACACATTGGCACACAGCAGTGGCAGAAAAGATAAAAAGGGGTCCACCAACCCACCGTGATGTTGGAGTTTAAAAAGGAATCCAAAACTCCGGACATGCGACTACGGCACAATGATGTTTTGCCTCGTTTTAGATTCCGAGGGCGCACGAATGTACCGACTCACGAGCCGACTCAGATCCCCTAAGTTCGGGTGGGTTCGGTTTTCAGGAAACCCATCTCTAGTTATTATATGTGAATTTTTATTTAAATTGATTTATTTTTAAATTGTTTTATATCAAATAAATTCAGGATATTTTTACATATTTTTATTTATTTCAACCAGCGCTCGTCTGCGTTTATTTTTCTATAAATTAGATTCTCTTCCTAAAGATCTGCAGTATATTATTCTGTACCTGCCATGACCGATCATCTACAAAGGGAAGTAATGTAAGTAGTATCAGATACTTATTATAGTAGCTTTAAATCTTTGTTTGATTTCCTGAACATCAACAGGCTGGGTCTAGGTGGGTTATAGGACACAAAGATACTTTGTTCTCAGTAATGTGGCAAATACTTACCAAACTTTTGAACATTTTGAAAATCCTTTAGATATAACATTCCGAGCATTTGGTCCTATTGTGAAGCCCTCAAAATCAACAAAATGTTTTATTGTACTTTGCTCCAAGCAGTAGGCTGCAGCTCGGTGATCAATGTTCTCCTGGTCCCTTTGTTCTCCAAGATGAAAACATATAATTTTCACATTAGGAAAGTGAGACATCATTCTCCCCACATAGTCCTTATCCTGTGTCTCGTAGAGGCAGCATAGTATGTCATTATGGTATTTGGATGAATTTCTCTTTAGCCATTCCTCCAAGACAGGTTTTTCTCTGAATGAAATTCTACAACCAATGCTTCTCTCAGTATCCTGAGTTTGTTTCTCATTTGAAAGGCCAAATAAGAATCGTACAGTTAATGTTAGATGTGGATGATCTTCTGATGCCCTCAGTAAATCTTTCACTTTCCTAATTTTGAAGTCAGTGAAAGGTTCTTTCACAGATTCCTCATCCAGGACATAGTACAGAGCAGCAAAGAACTCCTGCACACTCAGATGGATGAAGCTGTAGCAGGTACAGGTCTCAATGTCCCTTTGAAAGATGTTCTCATTCAGAAACACAGACTCAAGCTCTGACATAGACAGCCCATGTCTGTCAAGATCTGATTCTTCAAACAGAATTCTCCTGTTCCAAACTCCTTCAATGGCCAAAGTACACAGCTTCTTTATATATGTGATAATAGACTGGTCAGACGACCGTCCATGATACATTATTAAACCCTTTAGGTACAGCAGGTAAATGGATGTGGATGTCTTGGAATCAACCACAGATAATCCCTCTTTTAGCAGCGGTTCCATTACAGTACATACAATCCAGCAAGTTATAGGGACCACACACATGGTGAACAGAGTATCATTGCCCTTAATTGTACGAAGAGCCAGGTCTGCTTGTTTTTTGGTTTTAAAGAAATTAGAGAAATAATCTTTACGGTCTTTCCCTGTAAATCCTAGAATTTCCACATATCGAGGATATTCAGCAAAATCCGTCAACTGTGTCAATGACAATGGTCTTGTGGTGATGATTAGGGAACTTTCCCTGAGAATGGTTTTTCTAAACAAACTGTTTAGAAGTATTTCTATGGATATCTCCTGAAACGGGTCTTCAATAACCTCAGTATCATTTATTGAAGACCATCTTAATTCATCGAAACCATCAACAATAAGAAGTATTCCTTCAGAGTTATCAAAGATTGACTGCAACACTTCAGGTGGACATTTCAGTAGACAATATCTAGATAAATACCTAGCCAGGCTTATTGTACCAGTGATGGTGTTGACTTCTCTACAGCTCATGTAAAATACAAATTGAAACTTGTCTTTATACAGAATCCCAGAGGCCCAGTCCAGCATGATCTTCTGGGATGTTATAGTTTTTCCTATCCCGGCAGGTCCTTGTAACATCACAATCTTGGGAATAATTCCATCATCATTGGGATCAAAAAGAGTTTGTATAGTGATTGGAGAATACTCATGTGAAGATCTATTTGCCATAATCCGTAGATGCCTCTGCCCTGAAGATAATATCTCATGTTGTCTTTCCTCTTCATTCCGATGATTCTTGATCAGAAAAAGACTGGTGTATCCTTTCTCCAGATTTAGACCTTTCCCTAACCTTTTATCATGATGTTTAATTACATGGTATTTCCTTTTCATGTGATCGATGTATCGTGATCTGCAGTCTGCATAGATTTAAAAATATATATTAATAAATATTAAATACTAACAACACAATTTGTATATTTAGCTAATTGTCAGGAACAACCTTAATAAAGGTCATCAGATTCAATGAGGCTTTGGAGACAAATAAATGAAAACAGAGATAAAGATGTATATTTTATTTTATATTTTATGTAAGATGCATCTATGAATTTCATACGTTTAAACCTGACTGAAATCGGGGTGCAGAAATGTTTTGTGGGGCTGCACTCAAAGATAACCAGCAGGAGAGATTGTAAGTTCTATAACCATTAAATAGAGTGTGACCTTGTCTATTACTGGCCTTCTATCTCACTGTGCTACCTGGAAGCAACATCACGTCTTGTTAGCAGTATGTGTATACAGGTATGTAATGGCTGCAGATATAATACAGTAAGTGAAAGAAAAAGGAATAAAAGTGCTACTTTTACGGAAGGCACACCTAACAAATGGCTACTAGGTCTGATAAAGAGAAGGGACACTCTACACCAATTCAAATGGATCTAGAAGTGGATAGAAATCATAAGTTGACACCACACATAAGAACAAAAATGTATTGGTATACATTAAAATAATAGGTTAAAAAGCGAAATATAAAAATTTCGGAGTCTGGGGCAGGCTCAGATACTCAGAGGGGATAGATTCCCTAATGTAGTTTATTTTGTAAGAAAACTCCTAGATAATATAGTAGATGTATATCCCAATCAGAGATTTAATAAGTCAGTGCTGGCTCCAGATGTCCGTATCAATAAGAACCAAATAATTCATATTTTTTATTCGGGCTCCGTTAATATACTCCGGCTATCATGTACAGGACATACATTGTCCAGTCGTCGATCATTAATGTGCCAAGCTCATGCAGGGTATTAAATGAATGGTGCAATTGGAACCCCGGAAAATTGTTGCCGTTCATGCAGACATAAATATCATAATTTGTATAAAGTTGATTCTAGCACTAATAGGATATATATGGAAATTACCACAACTAGATCATATCAATATATCCCAATACTCAGTGATTTGAAGGTGTGCTGACGGCATCAATCACAGGTGTCGAGTTAGTGGTATAAATTACAGTCCCAATATTGTCTCTTCAGTAGAGATCATAAGGCACATACATTTATTAATCCTATATTTTATGAGGTTTACTCTCTGTAACATAAGTTTATAATACTCAGACAGTGACATATAGTCAGGGGTTAGCAGATGTATATATCTCTATCAAAAACTTAATCGATCAGTACTAGCTACGGATATCAATGTTAATAAAAACTTAATAAATAATGGTTAGTATACGCACATATCTGACACAAGACACCGCAAAAACATTAATTCATGCACTCATCATCTCCCGCATCGACTATTGCAATTCCCTCCTTACTGGTATTCCCAAAGTCAGACTTGAACCCCTACAATCTATTTTGCACGCAGCGGCTAGACTGCTTTTCCTTACAAACCTTTATTCCTCTGCTGAGCCACTCTGTCAGTCTCTACATTGGCTGCCTGTATTTAAACGAATGCAATATAAAATTCTTCTACTAACATACAAGGCCATCAACAAAATTGCACCGACATACATTTCCTCACTTGTCTCAAAATATCTCCCCACTCGACACCTCCGTTCTGCACAAGATTTACGTCTCTCCTTCACTCTCATCGCATCCTCCCATTCTCGATTACAGGATTTTTTCCGGGCTGCACCTACTTTGTGGAATTCCCTCCCTCGCACAGTAAGACTTTCCTCTAGTCTTCAATCCTTCAAGCGTTCACTGAAAACCCACCTCTTCAGACAAGGTTATAATATTCCTCAACCATCATCTTAATTTCCCTAGATTACCCTATTACCATCCTCTACACTGCTAACGCAAGACAACAACTTTCTGACCAACATTGCAACACACACAGCCCACTCAGTACTTTTACCTTTGCAATCTGGCTGGTCCATTGTGCAATATGATGTAGCACATGCCCTTGTGTTTCTAACTCCCATTGTCCTATAGATTGTAAGCTTTCGAACAGAGTTCTCTTACCTCTCTGTCTGTATGTATTACCCAGTATTGTCTTATTTATGTTTGTTCCCAATTGTAAAGTGCTACGGAATTTGCTGGCGCTATATAAATAAATGTTGATGATGTTGATGATGATGACTCCGTTAATACTTTTACGGCAATCATCTGAAAAATATGCAATCCCTGGCCGTCAGTCAGTAATATACAGAGCCCGTTCTGAGTACTGAATAAATAAATGGAAACCTCTGACCACTATTGCTATTCATACATACACAAATTCCATAGTTTTCTTAGCGCTAATAAGATTTAGTATATGGATGTAATAATAGGATTTGTGTCAGGTGCCGTCTCCGCGCTCTCCACAGGCGCCGTAGACGGACACCTTCTCTCCACAATCCACGTCCTGTTGCCTAGCATCAGAACTCTATCTCTACTCACCTGTCTGCAGCCAGCATGTCTAAACCGCCTAAATCTCCCTAACCCAATCAGGAGGCACATTAGGGTATATAAGGCAGCCTCTGACACATGTCTAGTGCCAGAGTATTGGTTCTATCCTGATCCAGCATTTAGTTTGCATTCCTGTTCCTGACCTCCTGTGTAAAGACTCCTTGGCTTGTTTGACCTCTCTTCCGGATTTCCCTTGTACTTCGCTGCCCACACTGGTATTGACCTTTGGACCATCCCTGACTACTCTTGCCTACTCTCCGTGGTACCTCGCTTCCTTGGTTTCGACTCGGCCTGTCTGACTACCCTATTCGCTGCACTGGTGACTTCCTGGGAGAACCGCGACCTGCACATCGCACGCAGCCAAGCCCAAACCTCCTTGCGGGGGTCCCTGGTGAACACTGGTGGTGTGTTAGACTCTCAGGTTAGTAGCGCTAATACCAGTCGGTGATATTCTCTGTGTAAAAGTGTGACAATTTGAAA
Source organism: Mixophyes fleayi (assembly GCF_038048845.1). Lineage (NCBI taxonomy): Eukaryota > Metazoa > Chordata > Amphibia > Anura > Limnodynastidae > Mixophyes > Mixophyes fleayi. Next base: position 8,368,447 of record NC_134403.1, read on the forward strand.
TGTATGAGAGAACATTACAGTTAATTCATATTGAAAAACCCCGATGTTTAATGATCTTAAAATATACTGATCAAGTATGTGGGCATCAATCACATGTGTCCAATTAGTGATATGCATTGCAGTCCAAATACTATCTCTCAAATGAAGACCACAGAACATATGGATTTATTAATCTTAGATTATATAAGATTTGCCACATATACCATGGATTAATGTTCCTCAGGCAGTGACGTATGGCCAGGAGTTCTGGAGTATATAAATCTAGAGTATCCGTCATAAAAGCTTTGCCTCCTAGTATAAGCAATTAACGAAACGTACGTCAGGTTTTAGAAGGAGTCTGTGTGTCATGCTCAGTAGGTAGTCTCTTCTTTAGTTAGTAATGATAGCTCTCATCAATATTCCTAAACTTAAATCGGAGATTTGTCATATATAAAGTCCCTCTATATGAACATTATTTCAAGGAATTACACTCTATCAGATGCTATAAATAGAGACGACTATAAATTATTTACACTAAAGATTTCACAGTGCGAACTCTAAATGATTTCTATTTCACCTATAAGCAAAATTAAATTCAGCTTTTATGAAGAATGCTTTAGATTTATATACTTAGGGTTAACCCCTTCTGTCTCTCCTAATACAGAAGATGCTGATCTGTCTCAATCCACCTTCTCTGCTGCTGAACCTGTGCTTCTACAAATTTGCTGTTTACTAAGAACTATGGTGTAACAAATTCCTGGTTCACAGGTGGTCCACGCCTCCAGAATAGCAAACAAATTGTGTTTCTACTGTGCCAGCAATGTACACTTCTTACAGGACTGTCCTCTCCGCAGACCACGACAGCCTACTGATCCATCCTCTGTTGTTTTCTCTCCGCATTCCGGATTTGTTTACGGATCACCATTTCTGTTCTCTGGGATGAGGCCCAATCTGCTAACTCCATCTGCCTGTCCTGGGGCGCCAGCTCCATCCACCTGTCCTGGGGCGCCATCTCCACCTGCCTGTCCTGGGGCGCCAGCTCCACCCGCCTTCCCTGGGGTGCCAGCTCCACCCGCCTTTCCTGGGGCGCCAGCTCCACCCGCCTGTTTGGAGGTCCCAGCCTCTGTCTCCTGTCCCGAGGTCCCATCATCTGCCTCCAGCTCCGAGGTCCCATCATCTGCCTCCAGCTCCGAGGTGTCATCATCTGCCTCCAGCATTGAGGTGTCATCATCTGCCTCCAGCTTGGAGTCTGCTGCTACTGTATCTGGTCCCGAGTCTCCTGCCACTGTGTCCAGTCCCGAGTCTCCTTCCACAGTGTCCATTCCCGAGTCTCCTGCCACGGTGTCCGGTCCCAAGTCTCCTGCCACGGTGTCCAGTCCTGACTCTTTAGCTGCTGTCTCTGTTCCTGAGTTGCAGCCTGCTCCAGAGAGGGCCCTGTTCCTCCAGTCCTCTCCTGAAACTTTCCAGGTGGTTCAGCCCGAGTTGCCATTCCATGCGGTTCAGCCCGAGTTATCACTTGGTGCTGTCTGCTCTGAGGCTTCTCACAGTGTTGTCTGCTCTGAGGCTTCTCACGGTGCTGTCTGCCCAGAGGCTTCTCACAATACTGACCCCTCCAAGTCTGCAGCCCAGTCCGGTCCTGCTGCCAAGTCTGCCGCCCAGTCCGGTCCTGCTGCCAAGTCTGCCGCCCAGTCCGGTCCTGCTGCCAAGTCTGCCGCCCAGTCCGGTCCTGCTGCCAAGCCCGCCACAATGTCTGAGCCATCCATTTGCGAGGGTGCCAAGTCTGACCCGTCACTTTGCTTTGAGGTGTCCCTTTTCCAACTTAGTGCCCTTTAGAAGTTTTCCGCTTCATATATTCCCTCCATACCTAGCCTTGTTAGTTAATGACCCTAAAAGACAGGTACTCTTTCTTATATCACATTTTAGAGGAGAGGCTTTGGAATGGGTAAACCCATTTATTGAGAGGGATCAACCCATCCTATCGCACTTGCAATCCTTTATTGAGGCGGTAATTAACAAGTTTTCACCATCTCCTGCAGTTCCATCTTGTGGGTTTCTGGTGTATTCGGCAACACTACGCAGCTGAACAGTCCTAGAACTACCTTTGTGCTCCACACAGTTGGCTCAGGTCCCAATTCCAAGGAAGTCCCGTAAAAGGGGAGGACGTAAAAAGAAAGGAGGTTCTGCAGTGCTTCAACTTCCATCTGGCATGGTCTCCTTTGCCTCTCCGTCCCATGGACGAGGACTTTTCTGCCGGGCCCCCCCATTCTGGACTATGATTCAGATGAATTTACACATTTTTGGTAAACGGGCGCCTGGAATCCATCCTGGGGGAGGGGGGGGGGGTACTGTCAGGATCTGCCTGCAAGCTTATGCATTGCATGCTGCTTTGCCTGGCAGCTCCTGCCTTTTGAGCCTATTGTTGTATTTATATTGGCAGTACCTCTATTCACCAGGGGTGCTGCTATTGTGCCTTACTTGTTTGTATCAGGGGTTAACCTGCTCTGTAATTATCCCTTGCACCTGGGTGTGTCCCTTCTTTAACCTGTCACTCCCAACATACATTGCTGGTTATTGTTGTTACATGCTGCTGTGTTTCCTTTCCGCTGCACTTGTGGTTTACCTGCTATCTGGGATCTCTCCATATCACCGCTGCATCAGCCATCTACCTGGTATTTATTTCTGCATTTTCCAGTATGCTCATTATTACACCATCAGGTTGTACTTATAGCAATAAACATTGTGTGTTTTCACCTCATTCCTGGCTCCTGAGCTGTATTTTGCATTGAACCGTGACAGTGCTGTTTGCACAGATTACACATTAGAGAAGGTGGGTGGAGACAAATCACCTGCTTCTGCATTAGGAGAGACAGAATCTGACAGTCTCCTGAGAGGGTCCACAAGTAAAGTGGAAAATTTAGCAAGCTGAGAACGTAGCAAGATAATGTCCATATGTAAAGACTGCAACAATGGCAATTCCAAGATTAGTGAAACAGACATGTTGCAAAAAAACAATGAAAAATGAATTGCAGAAAAAGGTACCAGAATAAAAATCTTTCACACGACTCTTAAGCTGTTTTTTTTATTGGCTGGTTATACTGTCACGGTTCAATGCAGGAATACAGCTAAGGAGCCACGAATATGGTGAAAAACACTCAAAGTTTATTTGCTGAAGAGTACAAAACAGAAGGAGTAATAATGAGCTTGCAGTAAATACCAGGTACACGGCTGATGCAGGTAAGCAGCAGTTATGGAGAGATCCCAAGCAGCAAGTAAACCAGGAGCACAGCAGAAGGAAGCAACAACAATAACCAGCAATGTATGCTGGGAGTGACAGGTATAAGAAAGGACACACCCAGGTGCAAGGGATAATTAGTGAGCAGGTTATCCCCTAATGCAAACAAGAAGGCACAATAGCAGAACCTCTGGTGAATGGAGATACTGCCACAATATATAATAGTAATAATGTACAAAAAGACAGGATCTGCTAAGCAAAGCAGCATGCAATGCATAGGGCTTGCAAGCAGGTCCTGACAAGAAATCAGCGATAAATAGGTCAAAGTTTAAGAAAATAGGGCTAGGGAAGCAGGACAAGAGGTACAGAGGATGATGAAATAGTAGAAGGAGCACAGAAGGAAAGAGGGTCTGCTCCTGAGAGCTTACATCCTAAAGGGAAGGGGGAGACCCAAATAGGGTGGTACTAACTGGGGGAGAGAGCCAGGACAAGGGAGTTAGGAGGAGGACTGATAGACTTGAATAAAGAAATTGTCACGGGCACTAGGAGTCTTTACCCAGGGATCACCAGGTGATAGGCTTACCAGAGCAGTATAGGTGGTAATATGGTACTCTGGTAGCAGGGTGATCACGGAACAGGAAATAGCAGATGATGAGATGCTCAGGAAAGTCTATGACTAGCAGCACTGGTAATATGGAGGTAGTAATACACGAGGAACTGTATGGACAAAGGACACGTGAAGGTAGTCAGTGGTCTGCGGTAGCAAGTTGTACCACTGCTATAGTGAGGAGGAATGTCCAACAGAAACGAGGAGGTGATGAGAGTCAGCGGTCTGCGGATAGCAAGTTGTACCGCTGTCTGAGTGAAGGAATGGAATCCAAGTGGAGGTATCTGGGGAGTCAGTGGTCTGCGTTAGCAAGTTGTACCACTACTATGTGAGAGGATACTGGAACAGGTGACACAGGAAACAGGGATCAGTGGTCTGCCTCTAGCAAGTTGTACCACTGAATATATATGTGAGGAGGAGCACGGGGAGAGACTGCAATACAGGAGATACACGGGAACCTTAAACTTGATCCACAATAATATGCACAATATATAAATGACTGAACAGCACTGCAATAATAGAAAGTCACTTGAGGTAATCCGGCAAAAGATAACACAGTCAATGATGGCAATAGACTCAGCGGATAGCAAACTCCAGAGGAGAACCAACACAGTCCAGCAAGATATGCAATACACCAGCACAGTCAATGAGAAGTATGCATACCGTGGTTCAGAAGCAGGCTGTCAGACAGGAGTGCAGAGATACCTGAACGGCTGGAGGCCGGCAGGATGCGAAGTCCCTGGATGGGTGAAGCGGTAGTCAAGTAGGTGCAGCGCACAGGTAGGTAGACCAGCAGGGGAACAAATACTCAGGAAGCAGTAGTATGTAGAACTGGACTCCTGGAGGACCCTGAAGAGTAGCGATGGTCTAGCTGAGAAGAAAGTAGTGAGGCGCAGATCCGATGCTGACAGGCGGGTAGAGACCATCGGGAACACAGGAAAGCATGGAGAGCGGATCAGCTGTTGAAGGACGAGTAGGGCTGCGGAGTAGCAGCAGCAGGACTCTGCAGATACACGGCGGTAGCCAATAGCAACCAGCAGGTGCAGTAACGATGGAACACGGGAGAGCAGAGCTGAGCTGGAACTGTTGATCACGGAGAGTAGCGGGTAGGAATAGTTGTAGCAGTCTCGAGGAAACACGGGAGAGTTGAGATGAGCTGAAGACTGAAGCGCACAGAGGCAGCGGATAGGAATCAGCCAAACAGTCACGATGAAACACAGACGAGTTGAAGGTTGAAGACTGTAGTGCACGGAGGCAGCAGATAGGAATCAGCTAACAGTCACGATCATGCACAGGTGAGTTGAGGTAGATTGAAGACTGTAGTGCACGGAGGCAGCGGATAGGAATCAGCTAACAGTCACGATGATACACAGGAGGGTAGAAGTGGTATGGGAACCACAGGAGTAGAAGTGGTTTGGAAACCACAGAGGTAGAAGTGGTTTGGAAACCACAGGAATCAGCAGCGCTGAATACACGAGGAAACACAGGAACACCTTCAGAGACTCATGGGGAATGAGACTCCAAGATCAGGCCACGTGGTATTGACCACAGGTGCTTAATATAGGGAGTGTTGCCTGATCTGCCAATTAAGTTAAAGGGACATGTACTGAAGGGTTTGAAAGGGCTGCGCATGCGCAGACCCTCAGGATGGAGGACGGTTCCTAAATGTCCGGGAAGAAGCACTCACAGTCCGGTGAGTGACAGTACCCCCCCTTTTAAAGGTGGGCACAGAACGCCTGGAACCGGGCTTGTCCGGATTTTTGGAATAAAACTTCTTCAGAAGAGCTGGGGCGTTGAGATCTTCAGCTTTGATCCATGAACGCTCTTCAGGACCAAAGCCCTTCTAATGAACGAGGAAACGGAGAACTCCTCGCGAACTTTTTGCATCCAATACCTCAGTAATCTCGAAATCTTCCTCCTGATGAACTTGAACTGGCTGAGGTGCTGAAGGAGGAGTCGAGAAACGGTTGATGATGAGAGGTTTGAGCAAGGACACATGGAAGGCATTGGAAATACGAAGATTCTTAGGGAGTAGAAGTTTAACACACACTGGATTGATTACTTGAATGATCCTATATGGACCAATAAAACGAGGAGCGAATTTCATAGATGGGACCTTCAAACGAATATTTTTGGTAGATAACCAGACACGATCTCCAATTTTTAGTGGTGGAATAGCCCACCTCTTCTTATCTGCGAAAGACTTATATTTGTTAGATGTCTTCTTTAAACAGGTTTTGACCTGAGACCAGATATTTTTGAAGGTCTGACAAGCAGTCTCTACAGCAGGAACTTGGGTGGGAGGGAGGGCAGGAAATTCCGGAAAAGACGGATGGTGACCGTAGACCACAAAGAATGGAGTTTTGGATGATGACTCATGGTACATGTTGTTATGGGCGAATTCAGCCCAAGGAAGCAATTCTACCCAATTGTCTTGATTGGCTAATGAGAACATCCTTATAAAGGTCTCGAGATCTTGATTGACCCGTTCAGTTTGTCCGTTAGATTGCGGATGGTAAGAAGATGAGAGTGCTAATCGTATGCCCAAGGTTTTACAAAGGGCCCGCCAGAATCTGGAAACGAATTGTACTCCTCTATCTGACACAATCTCAGACGGACATCCATGGATACGAAAGATTTCTTTAACGAAATGTTCAGCCAGAGTAGACGAGGAAGGCAAACCAGACAAAGGGACAAAATGAGCCATCTTCGAAAATCTGTCTACCACTACCCAAATAGTATTATAATTCTTACTAGGTGGCAAATCAGTAACGAAATCCATACTAATATGGGTCCAGGGCTTGGACGGAATGGGTAGTGGTCGCAGCAACCCTGCTGGAGTTCTGCGGGAGGATTTAAACTGAGAACATAAATCACAGGAAGCAATGAACTCTTTGACGTCTCTCCTCATCGAAGGCCACCAGTAACTTCGAGAGAGAATCTCAAAGGTCTTGCGTTCACCAGCATGTCCAGAAAAACGAGAGGCATGGAACCACGAAAGGATTTTCCTCCTCAGAGTAGGAGGCACGAGGGTCTTCCCAAATGGTAGCATTTTGGTGGACGAAGCAGCCAGCGAGATACATTTGGGGTCTAGAATAGAATGGTTGGGAACCTCTTCAACGTCAGAAGACGTCACAAAAGCTCGAGATAGAGCGTCAGCTTTTTTGTTCTTGGCAGCTGGTTTGAAGGTTATAATTAATTCAAAACGGGAAAAGAAAAAAGAGACCATCTTGCTTGACGAGGATTCAAGCATTGGGCAGATTGTAGATATGACAGGTTCTTATGATCCGTGAAAATCGTCACCGGATGGCGAGCTCCTTCCAATAAGTATCTCCACTCCTCTAATGCAACTTTGATAGCCAGCAACTCCTTGTCCCCGATCGTATAATTTTTCTCTGCAGGCAGGAGGCCCCGAGAGTAGAAGGCACAAGGATGGAATTTTTGTTGCTCCGAGCGTTGGGAGAGAATGGCTCCTAAGCCCGCATTAGAGGCATCTACTTCTAGGAAGAAGGGAAGTGTCACATCAGGCTGTCGAAGAATGGGAGCAGAGGAGAAGGACTCTTTAAGAATTTGAAAGGCTTGGAGAGCCTCAGATGACCATTGCTTAGTATTAGCCCCTTTACGAGTCAGGGCCACAATAGGAGATGCAATGGATGAGAAGTCTTGAATGAAGCGTCTATAGTAATTGGCGAAACCTAAAAAACGCTGGATAGCACGAAGAGTAGTTGGCTGGGGCCAATGTAATACAGCATTTACCTTGTCTGGATCCATCTTCAGGCCAACTCCGGAAACTATATACCCCAAGAATGGAATCTGGGGCAACTCGAATGAACATTTTTCTAATTTACAGAACAATGAATTTTTCCGGAGTCTGGAGAGGACCTCTGCCACATGTTGGTGATGAGAAGGCAGGTCCTGTGAAAAGATCAATATGTCGTCCAGGTAGACAACGACACATACATATAATAAGTCCCGAAAGATCTCATTAATGAAGCCTTGGAAAACAGCGGGGGCATTGCACAACCCGAAAGGCATTACTAGATATTCATAATGCCCATCTCTGGTGTTGAACGCTGTCTTCCATTCGTCACCGGAACGGATTCTAATTAAATTGTAGGCACCACGAAGATCCAACTTGGTAAAGATCCGAGCTCCCTTGATGCGATCAAATAACTCAGTGATCAGCGGAATGGGATACCGATTCTTAATAGTAATGGCGTTGAGTCCACGAAAATCTATGCAGGGGCGTAGTGATCCATCCTTCTTTTTAACGAAGAAGAACCCGGCTCCAGCGGGAGAGGTGGAAGGTCGAATAAACCCTCGCTGAAGATTCTCCTGTATGTACTCAGATGTGGCTTGAGTTTCAGGTAACGAAAGTGGATAGACCCGACCCCTGGGAGGAGTCTTGCCAGGTAGAAGATCGATCGGACAATCCCAAGAACGATGAGGAGGAAGACGTTCAGACTGAGCTTTATCAAACACATCGGCAAATGAAGCATACTGAGGAGGGAGTCCCGGTGAGGAAGACGAGATGGAAGATTGCTGTACTTTAAGAGGAATGACTTGGGAAAGGCAACGATGATGACATTCAGCTCCCCAAGACGTAACTTGAGGAGTGCGCCAGTCAATCTGGGGAGAGTGACACTGAAGCCATGGAAGGCCTAAGACAATCACGATCATGCACAGGTGAGTTGATGTAGATTGAAGACTGTAGTGCACGGAGGCAGCGGATAGGAATCAGCTAACAGTCACGATGATACACAGGAGGGTAGAAGTGGTATGGGAACCACAGGAGTAGAAGTGGTTTGGAAACCACAGAGGTAGAAGTGGTTTGGAAACCACAGGAATCAGCAGCGCTGAATACACGAGGAAACACAGGAACACCTTCAGAGACTCATGGGGAATGAGACTCCAAGATCAGGCCACGTGGTATTGACCACAGGTGCTTAATATAGGGAGTGTTGCCTGATCTGCCAATTAAGTTAAAGGGACATGTACTGAAGGGTTTGAAAGGGCTGCGCATGCGCAGACCCTCAGGATGGAGGACGGCCACGGTTCCTAAATGTCCGGGAAGAAGCACTCACAGTCCGGTGAGTGACAGAAATGAGTATTAAGGGCACACTTAAAGCCTTTGAGAGTAGATGCTAACCTGATGGAACGTGAAAGATCATTCCACAGCTGGGAAGCAGCCAGGGCAAAGTCCTGGAGACGGGAGTGAGAAGAGGTGATCAGTGAAGCAGTGAAGTGGCAGTCACAGGCAGAGTGGAGGGGGTGGCTAGGAGTGTAGCTAGAGATGAGATTGGCCATGTAGGGAGAGGAGGATTGATTAAGAGCTTTAAAGGTGAGAGTGAGGAGTTTAAATTTAATTCTGTAGGCCATGGGAAGCCAATGTCGTGACTGTTGGAGGTAGACAACAGAGATAGAGCGGTATCAGTATCGAAGGCAGCAGAGAGGTCAAGAAGGGAGTAGTGTATTTTGGATTTAGCGAGCAGGAGGTCATTAATGACCTTAGTAAGGGGTGTTTCAGTAAAGTGGAGGGGGTGAAAACCGGATTGGAGCCAACAAAGAGTGAGTGTGAAGAGAGAAAGGAGGTGAGACGGTTGTAGACAACCCATTCAAGGAGTTTGGAGGCAAAAAGAAGAAGCGAAATAGGGCGGTAATTAGAGAGAGAGGCAGGATTAAGGGACGGTTTCTTGAGTATGGGGGAGACAAGAGCATGTTTAAAAAAAGGAGAGGAAGATTCCAGAGGAGAGGGATAGGTTGAGGAGGTGGGCAAGGTGGGAGCAGGCTTCAAGAGAGAGGGATCAGAGAAGGTGGGAGGGAATTGGGTCCTGTGGGCAAGTGGAGTCGGGTGAGGAAAAGAGAAGGGTATGGACTTCATCTGCAGATACCGGAGTGAAGGAAGAGAAGGAGGGTGGGCTAGCAAAAGGGGAGGGGATAAAGGAGATATCAGTTGCAGTGGAGGGTGGGAAGGGGGACAAAGTGGGCAGGGAGGAGGGTGGGGTAAGAAGGGACTGCTGGGAGAGGTCACAACGTTAAGACTCAATCTTGGAGGTAAAGTGGTTAGCAAAGTCGACAGTAGAGAGAGTGGGGGAGGGGGAGGGGAGGGGAGAGGAGGGAGTTGAAGGTGGAAAAAAGCTGACGGTGGTTGGAGGATTGGGAAGAAATGAGACCTTTAAAGAAGGATTGTTTAGAGAGCGACAGGGCCGAACTATAAGAGGCAAGTATGAACTTGAGTGGAGGAAGTCAGCATGAGTGCGTGACTTTCTCCAGAGCCATTCTGCTCTGCAGGAGCATTTTTGAAGATAGCGGGTAAGATTTGAGTGCCATGGTTGCGGTTGGAACCGACAAGCTTGATGGTCACAGCCGGGGCGACAGAGTCAAGTGCAGTGGTAACAGTGCGATTGTAAAAGGGGACAGCCTCATCCAGGCAAGAAAGAGTGGTTATGGTGGAGAGGAGCGAGCCCGGGGAGGAGGAGAAAGTGGTAGGATCAACTGTGTCAAGATTGCGCCTGGTGAGAGTAACCTTGGGGATGGGGACAGTGAGAGGGGTGGAGAGATGATAAAAGAGAAGAGATAGTGGTCCAAGAGAGGAAAAGGTGAATTAATGAGGTCGGAGACAGTACCGAGGTGTGAAAAAAACAGATCAAGGGATTGGCCACTGCAGGAGGAGGGAGAGGAAGTCCATTGAGAGAAAACAAGAAAGGAGGAGAGAGAGAGAAGTTTGGAAGCAGCAGGGTCTGAGGGATTGTCTATAGGGATATTAAAGTCCCCCAAGATGAGGGAGGGAAGGTCAGAGGAGAGAAAGTGAAGGAGCCAGGTGGCAAAGTGATCAAGGAATTGGAAGACAGGACCGGGAGGATGGTAGATAACAGCAATACAGAGGTGGACTGGGTGGAATAGGCTGATAGAGTGAACCTCAAGAGGAAAAAGAGAGGGAGGGTTCAGGGGGAAGAACCCAAAAAGAGCAGCAGGAGGAGAGAAGTAGGCCGATGCCACCACCTTGCCAGTCCCCAGGTCTGAATGTGTGGGAGAAGGACAAGCATCCAAAAGAGAGAGCAGCAGGAAAGGTAGTGTCCTCAGGGGATAGCCAGGTTTCAGTGATGGCAAGCAGGTTGAAGGATCTAGAGATAAAGAGATCATGGATAGAGGTCAATTTGTTAAAAACTGACCTGGCATTCCAGAGAATAGAGGAAGAGAGGGAAGAGGAGAGATGTGGATGAGATTGTTGGGGTTGCTCGACTGCAAGGATGAGTATGATATGGAGCGAGGGGCATGACAGGGAGAGAGGTTTGGAATTGGACGAGAAGCAGAAATAAGAGGGGATTTGTCAACAGACAGGAGACGAGGGACAGGGGAGCAAGAGGTGGAGGGGGAGTGGAGATGAGGCAGATAAGGGGGTTTATGAATGGGAGAGGCAGGAGGTAGGAGAGACTTGAGGAAATAGATTACCTGGGGGTTAAGAGAGGGAGGTGTAAAGTAGGAGCAGACTGACGCTGAGAGAACAGCAGCGAAGGGGACAAGAGAGAAAGAGTGTGAGTGGGGAAAGGAGGAGAGAGGGAAAGATGGTGGAGGGGGCAGCGAGTTAGATCAGGGGCACAGAAGAGAAGAGTGAAATAGGGACGGGGATGGGAAGGGAGTGAGGGGAGGAAGAGTATGGAAAGGTTGAGCAAGGGAAGCAGGGGGGGGGGGGGTAGAGGGAGAGGACAGAAGTGAGAGAGGAGCAAATCATGATAAAGCTAGAGAAGGTGTGGAATAGACAGTTGAAAGTAGTACAAAAATTACGGATGGCAAGGGCTAACAAGTGAAGTCAGGAAATGGTGAGAGCAGGAAAGGTGAGTGAACCATAGAGAGCAGCGGTAGAAGGAGATAAAAGAGAAGGAAAAGATGTAAAGTATGAGCTAGGGAATAGGAAGCAGTGAGGACAGTAGAGACAGGGGCGGATCCTGCAAATTGTTTTACCCGGGGCGATTTAGGTGGGGGGGATTTAGGCCCCACCCCCTTTTTGACTTTTGAGGCTTTCAGCGGCTGCACACTATGTGCAGGTCCGCTCGGCAGTGACAAGTAGGGAGAGTGTGCTGCCCGGCTGCTCTGATTGTATTTAAAACACATTTAGAGCAGCCGGGCAGCACGCTGTCCCTGCCTGTCACTGCCGAACGGACCCGCCACTGAGTAGAGATACCAGATGGGTGTGTTAAGAAAAGCAGTTAGATTAGACAGTGACTTTAGGCATGATAGGAAGGCAATTGTATAACATAAGGCATAATAAAAGGTGCACTAAGCTGGTTATGTAAATCCACAGGACAAGAGGGAGCCAGTTAAAAATACAAGCTAAGTGGAGCAACAGTGCGGTTTAAAAGTGGGAATACAAGCAGCAAAAGTGGAATCAGCGAGTGCTATTAAAACTTCAGCAGCCAAAGATGAGTTTAAAAAATAGATCAGCAGGGAGAGTCCAGGCAGTTGACAATGCAGGTGGTGGAGGATATCAGTGCTCACGGTTGATTGTGGATTGTTGTCCTCATGTAACAGTGTTTACAGGTAAAAGTTTCCCCTCCTGTTCTCCTCTTGTATATCTCTAACAATACTAACTAAATTAGTTAATACACTTGTAAAAATCCTCACTTAGAAGAATCCTCAAGGGCTTAAACAGCCTTAGACTGCTGTTTAAATAGGTTCAAATAGCCATGTGACCACTTTCATGAATGAATCCCCACTAATCACAAACTACAAACAAAGTAATATAATTCTAAAACAAACAAATAGAGGGTAACCATACCATATCACTAAAAGACTTCACATATGATCCTTTACAGATAGCTTGAGCAGTACTATAACTGTTACATAACATTACATGTTACATTACACCTTCACCACCACCTTCTGATGAGCTTCATTCACTGGCTTCTACACTCTCTCCTGCAACATTTATCTTTGGTCTGTGTGTTTCAGCTGTTCCTATATATCATCAGTAGAGTTGTTTCTTTTGACCCAGTATATGACACACAGCAGTTAATGGAGCAACCACATCGGAGCTGTCTCTTATGTCAGAGCAATGAGCATAATCATCTCTACCTGATAATATAACTACAGAGCTGAAAAGCACTGCACTTAGGCATAACAAGCAGTGTAATTAGTAAAAGCTGCAAGAGGGTGAATACAAACCACAAAATGACCTCATGTACAGGGAGATCAATCCCGTTAATGACCCACTGAAGAGTGTAATTTGGAATGAATAATAAAACATGTTGGTGTAAGATACATCATACAGAGAACCTGGGAATATTTATATTTATTAATAACAGTAACAGCTGCAATATCGCTTGGTCACAGTATATAAAATATCACTTATAGCAGTTTAGACATCTGTGGCTCTCTGGCAGTAGTGAGCACTGTGCATGTTGGGACTTGTAGTGTTATACACAATTGGACCTTGTGGTGCATGCTGGGATTTGTAGTGTTACACCATTGGACCTTGTGGTGCATGCTGGGACTTGTAGTGATACACACTGGGCCTGTGTTACAACATTGGGAGTGTCTGAGCTAGAGATGGTCACTGACCCCCGTGTTTTGGTTTTGGATTCGGTTTTGGATCTGGATTACCGTCGTGTTTTGGTTTTGATTTTGGTTTTGATTTTGGTTTTGCAAAACCACCATTGCGTGTTTTGGTTTTGGTTTTGTTTGGTTTTGTTTTGCTATTTTTTGGGAAAATCCATGTTTTTGGGCCTAAATTAACCCAATTTAGTGCTCCAACTGTTTTAGAGACAAGTAATCTAATTGTTGAGATAATAAATCATCCAAAAAAACAGTTTAATTCTTCGTTGGTAGGCCTATTCTACACACAAAACAGATTGTCTTCCTCTCCATCTATGCATATTGGCAATGCAGCCATCGTCTTTGAATGTATATTACACCCTACACTTATAGTTAAATATGTAAAGAAATGGAAAAAGCCAGTTTGGTTTCTGTCTCTATAGGCCCCCCTCCACTTGTATAAAATACCAAAACAATTAAGCCATTATAGACTGTACAATATTAATTGACATGGAGAAAGCCAGTTTGGTTTCTGTCTCTCTAGGCCCCCCTCCACTTGTATAAAATACTAAAAAATTCAGCCATTATAGACAGTACAATATTAATTGACATGGAGAAAGCCAGTTTGGTTTCTGTCTCTCTAGGCCCCCCTCCACTTGTATAAAATACCCAAAAATTCAGCCATTATAGACTGTACAATATTATGAAAAATGGACAAAGCCAGGTAGGGTCACTCTGTCTATGACACCCTACCCTTAAGGATAAATTGCCCTAACAGCAGCCTTTCAAGATGGTATGTGATATGGAAATGCCACAAGTCCCTTTCCTCTTTGGGGGTAGATTGCACCCTACACTTACATAGAAAGTTTTAAAAAGATGTTATCGGCATCATCTTCAGCTTAATCCTCACCCTCATCAGTGTATACGTCATCATCACAGACTATCAATTCATCGCCGCTTGAATCCGCCATTAGAGAACAGTCAGTGCTTGGATGTCTTGGATGGTGAAGGCCTTCCTCGTGGAAGATGTAGTTCATTTTTATAAACATCATTTTCTCCACATTTTTGGGAAGTAACCTTCTACGGCGATCACTGACTAAGTTCCCTGCTGTGCTGAACACTCGTTCAGAGTACACACTGGAGGGTGGGCAGCTTAGGTATTGCAAAGCAAGTTTGTACATGGGTTTCCAAATGGCCTGCTTTTCTTCCCAGTAAGGAAAGGGACTGTCTGTCATTTCCATATCAACTACCTCTTGAAAGTAATCCTCCACCATCCTTTGCATGTTTATACTCATATTGGATGGAGTTATGGGCAAAGTGACACATTTTTTTGAAAAATCCTTCAAACCAGCCCAGATGTTAAATTGTTCTGGTCTGCCCCCTGTGTCTTCCCTGCTTCTTTTTTGGAAATTTAATTTTTTACGAGCAACAGCTTGAGAAAGTGAAGGAGGACACGTCGTCAAGCCAAGGCCCAGTTCAGCGGCCAACTTGCTGAGCAATAGCTCCTTGCAAAAGTTCACATCTCGCTCATTTACAAGTAAAGACTCAATGTAGGTTTTAAACCTTGGATCAAGCACAGTGGCCAAAACGTACTGATCCGAGTTCAAGATCTTAATAACTCGAGGATCATTGTGAAGCGAATTAAGTACTTGATCGACAAGGCCAACATACTTTGCTGAATTGCTTGCTTTCAGCTCCTCCTTCATTTTCTCAAGCTGCTTTTCCAATAGTCTAATTAAAGGAATGACTTGGCTCAAACTAGCAGAGTCTGCACTCACCTCACATGTCACAACTTCAAATGGTTTCAGCACCTTGCACAGCACTGAAAGGATTCCCCACTGTGCAAGAGTGAAATACATCCCCCCTCCTTTCCCAATGTCATGGCTTGTGCAATATGCTTGGATGGCTTTGCGCTGTTCCTCCATCCTCTGAAGCATGTACAGGGTGGAATTCCACCGAGTTACCACCTCTTGCTTAAGTTGGTGGCAGGGCAAGTTAAACTGCTCTTGGAGCTGCTGTAATCTCCTACATGCTGTGGCTGAATGCCTAAAATGGCCTGAAATTTTACGGGCCAGAAATATTAATGCACAATAAGGGAGGACACCCCAAATGCACTGAGGAGTGCTAAAAATTATTTAGTAGATACTGCTGACAGATATGACTTTTGACAGCCAGAAATATTAATGCACAATTAGGGAGGACACCCCAAAAGCACTGAGGAGTGCTAAAAATTATTTAGTAGATACTGCTGACAGATATGACTTTTGACAGCCAGAAATATTAATGCACAATTAGGGAGGACACCCCAAAAGCACTGAGGAGTGCTAAAAATTATTTGGTAGATACTGCTGACAGATATGACTTTTGACAGCCAGAAATATTTATGCACAATTATGGGGGACACCCAAAAAGCGCTGGGGAGTGCCAAATATTAAGAAAAATAATAAACCTCTATCCTCCTCTCTGCATTAGCAATTTTGGTTAGAGCAATTGCAAGAACAATATTGTATTCTCTGTCCCTGCTCTAATTAGCCTATGACTACACCCTGCTCTCTCCCTCTGTCAAATGGCGATGGATTGCTGTGGAGGCGTGTATTTATAAAGTTGAAGTATCGTGAGAACCGAGCCCCGAGATCCGATGACGTCACGATGACGTTCGGCCTCGATTTGGATTCGGAACGGGCGGGAGAGTACCGAGCTGCTCAGCTCGGTACTCGGATACCCAAAGTTCGGGTGGGTTCGGTTCTCGGAGAACCGGACCCGCCCATCTCTAGTCTGAGCCCTATTTATAGACTGCAGGGTGAGAATTATCACAGAGAGAAGGTACAAGGTCTGCTCGGGGTTATTACATACTTGCCAACATTTCATTGTGGAGTCCCAGGAGATGCGAGGCACAGGCCAATGCATAATTTTGCCGCCATCTTACACAGTGAAATCAATATTTTGTCACGGGGGCGGGGCCAAAATCATGCGATTCACAGTGAATTGCGTCATTGAGGCAACCATCCTTCACTAGGAAGGGGGCAGTATGAGAGAGATTTGCCTGGTCTCCTAGGAGTCCGGGAGACCTACCCAGATTCTGGGAGTCTCCCGGACATTCAGTATGGGTTATTGTACAATGACTGATAATTAATATATCTCTCAGACATCAGAGTAACTTGTGTTACGGAAGAATAAGATCAGCATGAAGTAATAAATAAATCCTGTGTATAAAGGATAATTACCCCTAATCCTCTGCTGCTGACCTGCTGGAGATTATGGATAATAATCTGACTATTAATGATAATATTATATAGACGACACTTACTTAGTAAGGAGGAAGCGGCCATCGCACAGCAGACATTAGACTCTGCAGATCCTATGTTGCAGGTAGACACAGATTACTCATGGAAGCGGCTATATCTCCTTCAGATTAGGTCCCTTCACAGTCACTATGATACCACAGGGTCATGTGGCCGCAGCAGTCACATGGTACACAGTGTAGGCGGCTGCTGGAATGTGGAATTCTATGGTAGTCAGTGCAGGAGCTGCAGCATTTCTGTCTGTTCCTGGAATCACTGGTGTAGAAAAAGGTCAGAGGAAGGGGTAATGTGACGGGGAGTGTGGTGTGTGTGCATGTTACATGTGCGTTTGAAGCTGCAGTGCAATAGGGGGGCATGCGTGAAGGTGCTGGGCTGAGGGGGGCATGTCTAAAGGTGCTGGGCATAGATGGGGCATGTGTGTGAAGGTGCTGGGCAGAGAAGGGGCATGTGTGGATAAAGGTGCTGAGCAGAGAGGGGACATGCGTGGCTAAAGGTGCTGGGCAGCAGGGGGCATGCGTGATTAAAGCTGCAGGACAGAGAGGGGGCATGTGTGAATATGCTGGGCAGAGGGGGGCATGTGTGAAGCTGCAGTGCAATAGGGGGCATATGTGAAGGTGCTGGGCAGAGAGGGGGCATGTGTGACTAAAGATGCTGGGGATAGAGGGGGAATGTGTGAAAGTGCTGGGCAGAGAAGGGGCATGTTTGATTGAAGCTGTAGGGCAGAGAGTGGGCATGTGTGAAGGTAATAGGCAGAGGGGGGCATGTGTGAAGGTGCAGTGTAATAGGGGGGCATGTGTGAAGGTGCTGGGCAGAGAGGGGGCATGCGTGGCTTATGGTGCTGGGCAGAGAGGGGGCTTGTGTGAAGGTGCTGGGAAGAGGTGGGCATGTATGAAGCTGCAGTGCAATAGGGGGGCACGTTTCAAGGTGCTGGGCAGAGAGAGGGCCTGTGTGGCTAAAGGTGCTGGGCAGAGAGGGGGCAAACAGCAATCATGCGTTATTAAAGCTGCAGGGCAGAGAGGGGGCATGCGTGATTGAAGCTGCAGGGCAGAGAGGGGGCATGCGTGATTGAAGCTGCAGGGCAGAGAGGGGGCCTGTGTGGCTAAAGGTGCTGGGAAGTGAGGGGGCAGATAGCAATCATGCGTGATTGAATCTGCAGGGCAGAGAGGGGTCATGCGTGATTGAAGCTGCAGGGCAGAGAGGGCATGTGTGATTGCAGCTGCAGGGCAGAGAAAGGGCAGGTGTATTTGAAGCTGCAGGGCAGAGAAGGGGCATGCGTGATTGAAGCTGCAGGGCAGAGAGGAGGTATGTGTGAAGGTACTGTGAAGAGAGGGGGCGTGTGTGAGTAAAGCATGTGGGCAGAGGGGGCATGTAAGGGAGAAGCCTCTTCTCCACACGGCCCCGTCCTCAACCAACAATACCCTGACAACACTCACCGTGTTTTCTCTAATATTCCACATGACACGTGCTCATTATCTTTTCCCTCACAGGCCCCCTGCCAACAATCGTGTCTCACTGCCGCCCACCAGCTTTTCCCTCACATGCCCCGCTGCCTCAATTCCGACACCTCTTTTACTTCAAAATGAAAGAGGCACCGTTTATTTGAAAGAGGAATAGAGCCTTACCAGCAAATGAGATAATGATATAGACAGTGTTATTGCCATAGATGTCGTGGTTAGTTTTTTTATAAATACTGTATCTGGTCACATTTTACTCAGATGATATTATCATTACAGGCAATGAGTATAATTGCTTTGGTCACAACATAAAATACTTTTCTCAATTATCTCACAAAAATAACAATACATCCAGTTTTCTATGCACTTTTTTTAGGTGCATATTTTATCCATAACTTTTACATTTTGATATTTTTCAAGCATTCATTGCGTGACACCAGGAACTATTGGAGGATAGTGGGACCAGGCGTAAGGGCAATTTATGACATCCTATAAGTCACTGACACTCCTCCTGCTCTATACCCCTCTCCTGTTAGGCCTTCAGTTTAGATTAATTGCCCAGCGTGGCAGAGCATATTTTTTATTACTGGGGTGGTCTCCAAAGTCTGCGACTTTAGTGTCACAGCGCGGATGACTGTGTAACGCTCTGAGCAGGAGATTGAAGGTAATGATGTGGTGCTTATGCTAATGACCCCACTCACAATGCTGGATTCCTCTGCATGACTTGGCCATAGTCACTACAGGGGCTCCCAGGCAGTGATTGCAGGAATGGCAGTCACTGCTTCAAAGTATTCTGTAGGACGGCAGGACTGTGAGTGTTAGTCTTTTCCACCACAGTGCTGGAAGATGGGTTTAGCAAGTTGCTATGGGCCACAGGAATGGGTACCTCTTAGTGTTGGGGCAGGCTTCATGTTTTCTTAAGGGGCCTGGGTCAGATGGGGGTTAATGGGTATATGTAAGCCCCCACTAGGCACTGGACTGGTGGAGGATGCGTCCTTTTGAACACCTACCAATGCATTTCTGGGGGAGGTGCTTCTTTCCTTTCTCTGCACTTTCTCTCCAGTGGTCTGTCACTCCACATGCAGTCACTAGAACAGCAGCCATCTTGGATCACCAATAGTCATTTTCTCTGTTCCTCTTAAGGTAATAGGTTTTTTTCGGGTTTTAATAAGGGGTTAGTCCCAAAGATTTATTGCCTATGGCTGCCTTGCTGGCTCACTTTTTTTTTGTGAATGTGTCCTGCTTCTGTCTGTTCTTGTATTTTTTCTTCTATCTGTGCTCATGTCAGATTGGGGGTTGATCCTCGAGGGCTATGGCTGGGGTAACTTATATGATGAAGTTTACCTGTTCCAGCTGAAACTCTAAATGCCTGGGATAGGTCACTAGCCAACTCTATGGCTTAGATTGCTCAGCTAGTCATTTCCCTTTGGCTCTTCAGGGAGTCTGGCTTGTACGGTGTCTGTATTGTTGGGCCAATGTCCTGCGGGTCCTGTGGCAGCCTGGTTTTGGTTTCCTCCATTTTTGAGAGGATGTTGGAATCCGCCAAGTGTAAGTGCAGGAGGGTGGTGACACCCCAACCTGAGAATGTGCCAGACTCTGACTGTTCTCCCCATAGGGAGGGCAAAGTGCTAGATATTGGGCAGGAAGTCACCACATACCGTCAGGAGGTGGAGGAGCTGATACATGTTGTGTGCCAGGTGTTAGACATCCCAGAAATAGCAGTCTCTGAGACAGCAAAGCTTTCTCTGTTTAATCGGGGGGAAGGGGGGGAAAGTGCAGTTTTTTGTCCTTTTTCTTCCGCTGGATGATTTGTTGGGGGAGGTTTGTAACTTGCCAGACCAGAAGTTCCAGTTTTCCCCGGAGGTTACAGTTCTGTTTCCTTCTTCCTTCTGAGGATATTTGTAAAGACAACTACCATCCCAAGTCCTAATGCAGCCATGCTTAAGTATGGTGCAAACCACAAGGTTGAGGACAACCTTAAGTCCTTTTTTTGGGACAGCAGGAGCCTCCTTAAGGCCCACTTTGGCCTCTGCTTGGGTGGCCAAGGTTGCGAAGTGCTGGTCCGAGCAGCTTACTGAGGGCTTCTTAGCTGGCAATCAGTGACCTGAATTACTCCTGTTGGCCGGGCCGGTGCTAGGGTCCTTGGCGCCCTAGGCACATTTTCAAAATCGGCGCCCCCCGCCCTATTTTCAAAATCTGTGCCCCCCCCATCTTTTCTTACCTTAACTTGCCTCCTTTCTGCTCCGTCTGCTCCCCTCCACTCACTGACACTGTCGGGCCGTGATGATGATGTCACGGCCCGACAGTCAGTGAGTGGAGGGGAGGAGACGGAGCAGAGAGGCGGCGGTGGTGATGATCAATAATCCCTCCCCCCTCCCTGTGCCCCTCTGTGACAATGGTGTACAATAATTCACAATGTACAGTAACTTACACACATAGGATCACTGGCCACAACTTGGACATATACACTGCTCTTTATGTAGCACATTTTCTTTTATTCACAAGCCACCAGACCTAGAAGATAAGTTTAGACCCCTCTCCCCCATGTATGTTAGATATTTGTTACATTACAATATGTGACCTGTGTGGAAGAGACCTTCACGCTTTCCTCTTGTGTCCTAAAAGCATGTCAAAATAATAGATAAATGCATAAAGTATACCCACTGAACCAGGGATTGTAAAACAAATAATATACTTCTACCTATTCTCTTAATTATCTTTTTTTTAAAAAAGTAATGACATAATTTGCCAATATATTATGAGAACCATGTGCCACATATTAGGATTGTTTTACTGAATGCTGACATTTCTTTTAGCCTGACAATCATTATATATTCACAGTTGATTTGGGAAAAAAATGCATCTAGCACCAGGTCTATTACACCACATCTGAATATAAGAAGGGTCCCTACATAATAATGTTCATTTTGCACCTATATCAACAAGAAGTAACTTGTAATGCGCTTTGCAATTGATCCATCATAATCCCACCGGCGCTTAATTGGACAGTGTGCCACTAACTACATCTTTTTTCAGTGCAGGTAATTTTAAGTTAGGTGTGTGTCCGATTCTAAATTTGCCGTGCACAAATGTGGTGCACTCTAATTTTCATTGTACGTTGTGCCCACCACAATAAGTCCTGAGTGACAAAAGCTGTGGCATTGAAAGAAAGATAATTCTACAAATAATCTTAAGAATAAAGATCCTGTTTTATTAATTACTAGCTGAAGTATCCGGCGTTGCCTGGGTTTAAATCTTTAAGCTATTAAGTTATCAATGAGTTGAATGTAACTGTCAACCTTTTAAAAATAATTAGCAGCTTAGCAGCTCTTCCAACACACCCATTAGGTTGCTGCCCAGTGTCGTTTTTGGTTTTATATTAAATGTCATTGAAATCCATCTACAGGAAGGCCCAGAACATCCTTGCAAGGTCAAAGTTCTGCCCAGCGTACACCAATGGGAGGTTCTACTTGGACCTTAACCCCCCCTAAAACCTGGCCAGGATCCAACTGGACCATCTCACGTTGGTTTCATCCCAATTGGAACAAGGGTGTCTGAATGCATAACTGGACAGACAAGCAGACCAATGATTTATATATATAAGATTTTACTGTGATAGGGCATCCTCAGAATCATTCCTCCTCTTGTCTGCCTTACTTACATTGTTCACCATTCTGTGCTCTTGTTATGATAATTGCTATACCTACTCCCAGTGCCCTTTCTTGAGTATGGTTCCAGGAGGATTAAGGATAGGGATGAGGTATCCTAGTACATGGACAGGAGACAATGACTGGGGCGTCACCAGGCCCATTGTGGTTAATAATGTACCCCTTGAGCAAAATATACAGCAGTGGTATATCCAAGTACTTTTTAACTTAAAATGTTAATTAACACTAAAATCTGTACATATCCTGGAGGGGTGGTTAAGTGTGAGGACGGAGGGGGAGCAGGGAATTGTCATTTTGTTACCACCACCAACGATGCATTTACGTAGCCGCGTCAATATGACCCAGGTGGCAAAGCCTACATTACGTGTTTGCCGTGACTCACGTCATGGAGGACCCCATCCTGCCCACTTCACTAGGAATTGGCAGGATGCGGGAAAACCAACTGCTCTCCTGGGAGTGCGGGAGATCTATGCAGAATTAGGGAGTCTACTGGACAATCCAAATAGGCAAGTATGACTAAAACATAACCTAAAGCATCCACTACAAAGCATACAAGTATAATAGACAACTCCTGTAAGTAAATCTACATACACCAGACAGAGAATACTAAGTAACACCAAACAAATGAGCTGGCAACTATAATTGTCTGCTAGTGAAAACAAGTTCTGTGAATAGAGAGGGAGAGGGGGCTCTTTATATATATCTAATGTATGCTGATGTGCATTAAGGTTCTAGCATAGAATAATAATTGTAAATAACTTTTCTCATGGGCTGATATCTACACATTATCCTTTACTTTGAGTTGACCTTTGTTTGCATTTCTTGCTGTTACTTCCAATTTATGACCCTTTATCTTCAGTTTCTCTATTTCTCACTCTAAGATTATCTTGTTTTTAGATCTCTACACATCCATATGAATCATTAATAAGTAACCACAAGAGAAATTAACTCTTAAAAGGTTGTCACAATGTATATATTTTATCTTTAAAAAATAAATGGCTAAATAAATATTATTATTTTTTCGGGTGACTTGGAAACAAATTCAAGACAAAATCCACATATTATACTATCCATTTTCATGTTATTTAGTACTGATAACCTCAGTAATATCAGATAGTACAAGTGTGGCTAAGAGCTGGCTAAATCCTATTTCCAATGCAGTGTATGTACCAGGTACCTACGCTGAAGGGGATTTATAGACACATCACTCTGAGCTGGCTAAATCCCCTTCCAATTCATGATCCGGCCAGCAGGGGGCCAAAAAGGTACCTTCGATGAAGAGTATTTAGCTGGCTCACACTGGGGGGTAAATGTATCATAATGCGGGTTGTACAAGTCGCTGGAAATCGGCGAGATGACAGCTTAAATTTAAAGCGGCGCTGCCTTGTAAAGGGAAGTTTCCTTTGACAAGGCAGCGCCGCTTTAAATTTAAGCTGTCATCTCGCCGATTTCCGGTGACTTGTACAACCCACATTATGATACATTTACCCCTGGGTGTGCTATTTCCCATGCAGTATATGTACCGGGTACCTACGGTACCCGTAAGATACTTGGGCTTGTAAGGTTTCAGTATAGTGAGTGAAGGGGTGTCAGGAATTATGGGTCTATAATTGTACCATAATTTTGTGTGTCAATTCAGACAGTATTTTGAAGGTTTAAGGATGCCAGGAGCTAGTATAGAATTAGAGATTATTATGCCTCAGTGTGGAGGTGATAGGTAGTGTAGGACTGTACCAACAGGATTCCACTGGAATTCGTGGTGGGCTTCACTCTCTGCGATCATTGCAGTGGCAGATTTTAATGTGGGCTATTGGCTGGTCACACCCCCTTTCATGGGCCCTTACCATTGCTTTCCCCTGTGGACCATTCATGCTTCAGTCCGACACTGATTGCATGCATATAGAGCACGGGAGTACAGTGAGAGACAGAGAGTACAGGGTTAGAGAGTGCATGGGGTAGATAGATGCAGGTATACAGAGAGGTCAGGGGGTATATAGAGATACAGGGAGTATATAGAGATGCAGCTGTATAGAGGGGACAGGGGGTATATAGAGATGCAGGTAGATAGATAACAGGGGCTGCATAGAGAGGACAGGGGGTATTGAGAGAGATTCAGGGGGTATATCGAGAGTTCAAGGGGTATACAGAGATACAGGCATATAGAAAGATCAGGGGGTATATAGAAACACACAGGGGGTTTATAGAGATGCAGGTATATGGAGAGAATTGGGGGTATATAGAGAGATACATGGGGTATATAGAGAGATACATGATGTATATAGAGATGCAGGTATATCGAGAGAGAGATGGGGGTATATAGAGATGCAGGTAAATAGAGAAAACGGGGTATAGAGTAGAGATGGGCGGGCTCGGTTTCCTTGAGAGGAATCAAGGATGACCCCAAATGCATCGGACTTGATGGACAGAAACGAGAGCAGTGTTATTAAGAAATAGTGAGGGGGGAGGTGGAGGTGTCCTGGAAAGGGGAAGACCATAAGGTCATTCTTGGAAATATTGAGTTTAAGGAAGCGTTGGGACATCCAAGATGAGATGGCCGAGACACAGCAGGAGACACGAGACAGAAGGGAAGGGGAGAGGTCAGGTGATGAAAGCTAGATTTGGGTATTATCAGCATAGAGGTGGTACTGAAAGCCAAAGGAGCAGATGAAGACACCAAGGGAGGAGGTGTAGAGGGAGAAAAGCAGGGGGCCAAGAACGGAACCTTAAGGAATGCCAACAGGTAAGGGAAGAGGAGAGGATTTAGAGTCATATGTAGAGACAGAGAAGGAGCGGTTGGCTAGGTAAGAGGAAAACCAGGAGAGGACAGTGTTACAGAGGACTATAGAATTGAGAGTTTGCAAAATAAGTGCGTGATCAACAGTATCGAAGGCAGCAAAGAGGTCAAGAAGGGAGTAGTGTATTTTGGATTTAGCGAGCAGTAGGTCATTAATGACCTAAGTAAGTGGTGTTTCAGTGAAGTGGAGGGGTTGAAAACCGGATTGGAGCCGACAAAGAGTGAGTGTGAAGAGAGAAAGGAGGTGAGATGGTTGTAGACACCCCATTCAAGGAGTTTGGAGGCAAAAAGAAGAAGCGAAATAGGGCGGTAATTAGAGAGAGAGGCGGGATTAAGGGACGGTTTCTTGAGTATGGGGGAGACAAGAGCATGTTTAAAAAAAGGAGAGGAAGATTCCAGAGGAGAGGGATAGGTTGAGGAGGTGGGCAAGGTGGGAGCAGGCTTCAAGAGAGAGGGAGCAGAGAAGGTGGGAGGGAATTGGTCCTGTGGGCAAGTGGAGTCGGGTGAGGAAAAGAGAAGGGTATGGACTTCATCTGCAGATACCGGAGTGAAGGAAGAGAAGGAGGGTGGGCTAGCAAGAGGGGAGGGGAGAAAGGAGATATCAGTTGCAGTGGAGGGTGGGAAGAGGGACAAAGTGGGCAGGGAGGAGGGGAGAGGGTGGGGTAAGAAGGGACTGCTGGGAAAGGTCACAACGTTTAGACTCAATCTTGGAGGTAAAGTGGGTAGCAAAGTCGACAGTAGAGAGCGTGGAGGAGTGGGAGGGAAGAGGAGGGAGTTGAAGGTGGAAAAAAGCTGATGGGGGTTGGAGGATTGGGAAGAAATGAGACCTTTAAAGAAGGATTGTTTAGAGAGCGACAGGGCCGAACTATAAGAGGCAAGTATGAACTTGATTGGAGGAAGTCAGCATGAGTGCGTGACTTTCTCCATAGCCGTTCTGCTCTGCGGGAACATTTTTGAAGATAGCGGGTAAGATTTGAGTGCCACGGTTGCGGTTTGAACCGACAAGCTTGGTCAAAGCCGGGGCGACAGAGTCAAGTGCAGTGGTAACAGTGCGATTGTAAAAGGAGACAGCCTCATCGGGGCAAGAATGAGTGGTGATGGGGGAGAGGAGCGAGAGAGGGGAGGAGGAGAAAGTGGTAGGATCAACTGTGTCAAGATTGCGCCTGGTGAGAGTAACCTTGGGGATGGGGACAGTGAGAGGGGTGGAGAGATGATAAAAGAGTAGAGATAGTAGTCCAAGAGAGGAAAAGGTGAGTTAATGAGGCCGGAGACAGTACCGAGGTGTGAAAAAAACAGATCAAGGGAGAAAGGAGGAGAGAGAGAGAAGTTTGGAAGCAGCAGGGTCTGAGGGATTGTCTATAGGGATATTAAAGTCCCCCAAGATGAGGGAGGGAAGGTCAGAGGAGAGAAAGTGAAGGAGCCAGGTGGCAAAGTGATCAAGGAATTAGAAGACAGGACCGGGAGGATGGTAGATAACAGCAATACAGAGGTGGACTGGGTGGAATAGGCTGATAGAGTGAACCTCAAGAGGAAAAAGAGAGGGAGGGTTCAGGGGGAAGAACCTGAAAAGAGCAGCAGGAGGAGAGAAGTAGGCCGATGCCACCACCTTGCCAGTCCCCAGGTCTGAATGTGTGGAGAAGGACAAGCATCCAAAAGAGAGAACAGCAGGAAAGGTAGTGTCCTCAGGGGATAGCCAGGTTTCAGTGATGGCAAGCAGGTTGAAGGATCTAGCGATAAAGAGATCATGGATAGAGGTCAATTTGTTAAAAACTGACCTGGCATTCCAGAGAATAGAGGAAGAGAGGGAAGAGGAGAGATGTTGATGAGATTGTTGGGGTTGCTCGACTGCAAGGATGAGTATGATATGGAGCGAGGGGCATGACAGGGAGAGAGGTTTGGAATTGGACGAGAAGCAGAAATAAGAGGGGATTTGTCAACAGACAGGAGACGAGGGACAGGGGAGCAAGAGGTGGAGGGGGAGTGGAGATGGGGCAGATAAGGGGGTTTATGAATGGGAGAGGCAGGAGGTAGGAGAGACTTGAGGAAATAGATTACCTGGTGGTTAAGAGAGGGAGGTGGTAAGTAGGAGCAGACTGACGCTGAGAGAACAGCAGCGAAGGGGACAAGAGAGAAAGAGTATGAGTGGGGAAAGGAGGAGAGAGGGAAAGATGGTGGAGGGGGCAGCGAGTTAGATCAGGGGCACAGAAGAGAAGAGAAGAGTGAAATAGGGACGGGGATGGGAAGGGAGTGAGGGGAGTAAGAGTATGGAAAGGTTGAGCAAGGGAAGCAGGGGGGGGTAGAGGGAGAGGACAGAAGTGAGAGAGGAGCAAATCATGATAAAACTAGAGAAGGTGTGGAATAGACAGTTGAAAGTAGTACAAAAATTACGGATGGCAAGGGCTAACAAGTGAAGTCAGGAAATGGTGAGAGCAGGAAAGGTGAGTGAACCATAGAGAGCAGCGGTAGAAGGAGATAAAAGAGAAGGAAAAGATGTAAAGTATGAGCTAGGGAATAGGAAGCAGTGAGGACAGTAGAGACAGGGGCGGATCCTGCAAATTGTTTTACCCGGGGCGATTTAGGGGGGGGGATTTAGGCCCCACCCCCTTTTTGACTTTTGAGGCTTTCAGCGGCTGCACACTATGTGCAGGTCCGCTCGGCAGTGACAAGTAGGGAGAGTGTGCTGCCCGGCTGCTCTGATTGTATTTAAAACACAATTAGAGCAGCCGGGCAGCACGCTGTCCCTGCCTGTCACTGCCGAACGGACCGGCCACTGAGTAGAGATACCAGATTGGTGTGTTAAGAAAAGCAGTTAGATTAGACAGTGACTTTAGGCAAGATAGGAAGGCAATTGTATAACATAAGGCATAATAAAAGGTGCACTAAGCTGGTTATGTAAATCCCCAGGACAAGAGGGAGCCAGTTAAAAATACAAGCTAAGTGGAGCAACAGTGCGGTTTAAAAGTGGGAATACAAGCAGCAAAAGTGGAATCAGCAAGTGCTATTAAAACTTCAGCAGCCAAAGATGAGTTTAAAAAATAGATCAGCAGGGAGAGTCCAGGCAGTTGACAATGCAGGTGGTGGAGGATATCAGTGCTCACGGTTGATTGTGGATTGTTGTCCTCATGTAACAGTGTTTACAGGTAAAAGTTTCCCCTCCTGTTCTCCTCTTGTATATCTCTAACAATACTAACTAAATTAGTTAATACACTTGTAAAAATCCTCACTTAGAAGAATCCTCAAGGGCTTAAACAGCCTTAGACTGCTGTTTAAATAGGTTCAAATAGCCATGTGACCACTTTCATGAATGAATCCCCACTAATCACAAACTACAAACAAAGTAATATAATTCTAAAACAAACAAATAGAGGATAACCATACCATATCACTAAACGACTTCACATATGATCTTTTACAGATAGCTTGAGCAGTACTATAATTGTTACATAGTAACGTCCTATAACTGTTAGAGTAATTTACTATAACTGTTACATAACATTACATGTTACATTACACCTTCACCACCACCTTCTGATAAGCTTCATTCACTGGCTTCTACACTCTCTCCTGCAACATTTATCTTTGGTCTATGTGTTTCAGCTGTTCGTATATATCATCAGTAGAGTTGTTTCTTTTGACCCAGTATATGACACACAGCAGTTAATGGAGCAACCACATCGGAGCTGTCTCTTATGTCAGAGCAATAAGCATAATCATCTCTACCTGATAATATAACTACAAAGCTGAAAAGCACTGCACTTAGGCATAACAAGCAGTGTAATTAGTAAAAGCTGCAAGAGGGCGAATACAAACCACAAAATCACCTCATGTACAGGGAGATCAATCCCGTTAATGACCCACTGAAGAGTGTAATTTGAAATGAATAATAAAACATGTTGGTGTAAGATACATCATACAGAGAACCTGGGAATATTTATATTTATTAATAACAGTAACAGCTGCTATATCGCTTGGTCACAGTATATAAAATATCACTTATAGCAGTTTAGACATCTGTGGCTCTCTGGCAGTAGTGAGCACTGTGCATGCTGGGATTTGTAGTTTTATACACCATTGGACCTTGTGGTGCATGCTGGGACTTGTAGTGATACACACTGGGCCTATGTTACAACATTGGGAGTGTCTGAGCCCTATTTATAGACTGCAGGGTGAGAATTATCACAGAGAGAAGGTACAAGTTCTGCTCGGGGTTATACATACTTGCCAACATTTCGTTGTGGAGTCCCAGGAGATGCGGGGCACAGGCCAATGCATAATTTTGGCGCCATCTCCCACATTGAAATTAATATTTTATCACGGGGGCGGGGCCAAAATCATGCAATTCACAGTGAATTGCGTCATTGAGGCAACCATCCTTCACTAGGAAGGGGGCAGTATGCGGGAGATTTGCCTGGTCTCCCAGGAGTCCGGGAGACCTTCCCAGATTCTGGGAGTCTCACGGACATTCAGTATGGGTTATTGTACAATGACTGATAATTAATGTATCTCTCAGACATCAGAGTAACTTGTGTTACAGAAGAATAAGATCAGCATGAAGTAATAAATAAATCATGTGTATAAAGGATAATTACCCCTAATCCTCTGCTGCTGACCTGCTGTATTTCTGTCTGTTCCTGGAATCGCTGGTGTAGAAAAAGGTCAGAGGAAAGGGTAATGTGACGGGGAGCGTGTTACGTGTGCATGTTACATGCATACTTGCCAACTCTCCCGGAATGTCCGGGAGACTCCCGCATTTCGCGAGAGTCTCCCGGACTCCCCGGAGAGTATGGCAATCTCCCTGATCTGCCCACTTCATAGTGAAGTGGGCAGAATTCGGTTCAAATGCCGCGATTCATCGGGAATCGCGGCGTTTGGCCCCGCCCCCGCTGTAAAATGACATGAGGGGGCATGCGTGGCTAAAGGTGCTGGGCAGCGGGGGGCAAGCGTGATTGAAGCTGCAGGACAGAGAGGGGGCATGTGTGAATATGCTGGACAGAGGGGGGCATGTGTGAAGCTGCAGTGCAATAGGGGGCATATGTGAAGGTGCTGGGCAGAGAGGGGGCATGTTTGATTGAAGCTGTAGGGCAGAGAGGGGGCATGTGTGAAGGTGCAGTGCAATAGGGGGGCATGTGTGAAGGTGCTGGGCAGAGAGGGGGCATGCGTGGCTTACGGTGCTGGGCAGAGAGGGGGCTTGTGTGAAGGTGCTGGGCAGAAAGGGGGCATGCGTGGCTTATGGTGCTGGGCAGAGAGGGGGCTTGTGTGAAGGTGCTGGGCAGAGAGGGGGCAAACAGCAATCATGCGTGATTGAAGCTGCAGGGCAGAGAGGGGTCATGCGTGATTGAAGCTGCAGGGCAGAAAGGGGGCATGTGTGATTGCAGCTGCAGGGCAGAGAAGGGGCATGCGTGATTGAAGCTGTAGGGCAGAGAGGGGGCATGTGTGAAGGTAATAGGCAGAGGGGGGCATGTGTGAAGGTGCAGTGCAATAGGGGGGCATGTGTGAAGGTGCTGGGCAGAGAGGGGGCATGCGTGGCTTACGCATACTTGCCAACATTTTTTTTTTTTCTTCCGGGAGATGCCGGCTGGGACGTGGGCGTGCAGGGGGCGGGGCTGCGAAATCGCGTCATTTTGGCCCCGCCCCCGTGACGGAATGACGCAAATCGCGTCATTTTACAGTGGGGGCGGGGCTAAACGCCGCGATTCCGGGTGAATCGCGGCGTTTAAACTAAATATTTCCCCCTTCCTATCAGGGATATTGCCACACTCGTCCGGGAGACTCTCGCAAAATGCGGGAGTCTCCCGGACAATGCGGGAGAGTTGGCAAGTATGGGCTTACGGTGCTGGGCAGAGAGGGGGCTTGTGTGAAGGTGCTGTGCAGAGAGGGGGCATGCGTGGCTTATGGTGCTGGGCAGAGAGGGGGCTTGTGTGAAGGTGCTGGGCAGAGAGGGGGCATGCGTGGCTTATGGTGCTGGGCAGAGAGGGGGCTTGTGTGAAGCTGCAGGGCAGAAAGGGGGCATGCGTGATAGAATCTGCAGGGCAGAGAGGGGGCATGTGTGATTGCAGCTGCAGGGCAGAGAAGGGGCATGCGTGATTGAAGCTGCAGGGCAGAGAGGAGGTATGTGTGAAGGTACTGTGAAGAGAGGGGGCGTGTGTGAGTAAAGCATGTGGGCAGAGGGGGCATGTAAGGGAGAAGCCTCTTCTCCACACGGCCCCGTCCTCAACCAACAATACCCTGACAACACTCACCATGTTTTCTCTAATATTCCACATGACACGTGCTCATTATCTTTTCCCTGACAGGCCCCCTGCCAACAATCGTGTCTCACTGCCGCCCACCAGCTTTTCCCTCACATGCCCCGCTGCCTCAATTCCGACACCTCTTTTACTTCAAAATGAAAGAGGCACCTTTTATTTGAAAGAGGAATAGAGCCTTACCAGCAAATGAGATAATGATATAGACATTGTTATTGCCATAGATGTCGTGGTTAGTTTTTTATAAATACTGTATCTGGTCACATTTTACTCAGATGATATTATCATTACAGGCAATGAGTATAATTGCTTTGGTCACAACATAAAATACTTTTCTCAATTATCTCACAAAAATAACAATACATCCAGTTTTCTATGCACTTTTTTTAGGTGCATATTTTATCCATAACTTTTACATTTTGATATTTTTCAAGCATTCATTGCGTGACACCAGGAACTATTGGAGGATAGTGGGACCAGGCGTAAGGGCAATTTATGACATCCTATAAGTCACTGACACTCCTCCTGCTCTATACCCCTCTCCTGTTAGGCCTTTAGTTTAGATTAATTGCCCAGCGTGGCAGAGCATATTTTTTATTACTGAGGTGGTCTCCACAGTCTGCGACTTTAGTGTCACAGCGCGGATGACTGTGTAACGCTCTGAGCAGGAGATTGAAGGTAATGATGTGGTGCTTATGCTAATGACCCCACTCACAATGCTGGATTCCTCTGCATGACTTGGCCATAGTCACTACAGGGGCTCTCAGGCAGTGATTGCAGGAATGGCAGTCACTGCTTCACAGTATTCTGTAGGACGGCAGGACTGTGAGTGTTAGTCTTTTCCACCACCGTGCTGGAAGATGGGTTTAGCAAGTTGCTATGGGCCACAGGAATGGGTACCTCTTAGTGTTGGGGCAGGCTTCATGTTTTCTTAAGGGGCCTGGGTCAGATGGGGGTTAATGGGTATATGTAAGCCCCCACTAGGCACTGGACTGGTGGAGGATGCGTCCTTTTGAACACCTACCAATGCATTTCTGGGGGAGGTGCTTCTTTCCTTTCTCTGCACTTTCTCTCCAGTGGTCTGTCACTCCACATGCAGTCACTAGAACAGCAGCCATCTTGGATCACCAATAGTCATTTTCTCTGTTCCTCTTAAGGTAATAGGTTTTTTTCGGGTTTTACTAAGGGGTTAGTCCCAAAGATTTATTGCCTATGGCTGCCTTGCTGGCTCACTTTTTTTTGTGAATGTGTCCTGCTTCTGTCTGTTCTTGTATTTTTTCTTCTATCTGTGCTCATGTCAGATTGGGGGTTGATCCTCGAGGGCTATGGCTGGGGTAACTTATATGGTGAAGTTTACCTGTTCCAGCTGAAACTCTAAATGCCTGGGATAGGTCACTAGCCAACTCTATGACTTAGATTGCTCAGCTAGTCATTTCCCTTTGGCTCTTCAGAGAGTCTGGCTTGTACGGTGTCTGTATTGTTGGGCCAATGTCCTGCGGGTCCTGTGGCAGCCTGGTTTTGGTTTCCTCCATTTTTGAGAGGATGTTGGAATCCGCCAAGTGTAAGTGCAGGAGGGTGGTGACACCCCAACCTGAGAATGTGCCAGACTCTGACTGTTCTCCCCATAGGGAGGGCAAAGTGCTAGATATTGGGCAGGAAGTCATCACATACCGTCAGGAGGTGGAGGAGCTGATACATGTTGTGTGCCAGGTGTTAGACATCCCAGAAATAGCAGTTCCTGAGACAGCAAAGCTTTCTCTGTTTAAGCGGGGGGGGGGGGGGGAAAGTGCAGTTTTTTGTCCTTTTTCTTCCGCTGGATGATTTGTTGGGGGAGGTTTGTAACTTGCCAGACCAGAAGTTCCAGTTTTCCCCGGAGGTTACAGTTCTGTTTCCTTCTTCCTTCTGAGGATATTTGTAAAGACAACTACCATCCCAAGTCCTAATGCAGCCATGCTTAAGTATGGTGCAAACCACAAGGTTGAGGACAACCTTAAGTCCTTTTTTTGGGACAGCAGGAGCCTCCTTAAGGCCCACTTTGGCCTCTGCTTGGGTGGCCAAGGTTGCGAAGTGCTGGTCCGAGCAGCTTACTGAGGGCTTCTTAGCTGGCAATCAGTGACCTGAATTACTCCTGTTGGCCGGGCCGGTGCTAGGGTCCTTGGCGCCCTAGGCACATTTTCAAAATCGGCGCCCCCCGCCCTATTTTCAAAATCTGTGCCCCCCCCATCTTTTCTTACCTTAACTTGCCTCCTTTCTGCTCCGTCTGCTCCCCTCCACTCACTGACACTGTCGGGCCGTGATGATGATGTCACGGCCCGACAGTCAGTGAGTGGAGGGGAGGAGACGGAG
Source organism: Mixophyes fleayi (assembly GCF_038048845.1). NCBI lineage: Eukaryota > Metazoa > Chordata > Amphibia > Anura > Limnodynastidae > Mixophyes > Mixophyes fleayi. Next base: position 8,401,605 of record NC_134403.1, read on the forward strand.
CAGAGAGGCGGCGGTGGTGATGATCAATAATCCCTCCCCCCTCCCTGTGGATATATCTGAAGCTGTGCGGCGGCCGTGAAAGGTATGGTCAGCGGTTGCCGCACAGTTTGAAAGAAATTTTTAATCTGTGGCGCCCTCCAGGCGCCCGGCGCCCTAGGCAAGTGCCTAACCTTGCCTAATGGGAGCGCCGGGCCTGCCTGTTGGTGGAGCAGATTCAGAGAGCTACGGAGTATCTGGGAGAGGTGGTCCTGGACAGTGGATTGATTGGGGCATGGATATCTGCCTCTGGATTTTGGCTTGTTGGACTCTCTGGCTTTAGTCCTTGGAAGCTGATATGGACTCCAAGAAGACCCTTGAGTCACTTTCTTTTTCTGTGGGTGTCCTGTTTGAACACCCAAAATTATTTTATTTCTACTCTCGAACTTCATGTTATTACATAATTGCCTACTCTCCTGGTATTTCCGGGAGGCTCCTGAACTCCCGGAAGAGTAAGCAAACCTCCCGGATTTGTTGAAATTCAACGCATTGAATGGCGGGGGCCTAGGGGGAGAAGTTTTGAAAGTTGGCATGTATGTATGCATTATCCCACCTGATAATGTCTGATGAAATTAATGCGAAAAGTGATAGTTATGTTATAGCTTGTTATGATGAGGACCAGCAAGTGGAATATATTACCTGATGTTGTAAATGGACGTTATCAGACATTTATGTGTGTTGTTGTTACATAGTACAGACAACTGAACTTTGTATTATACTGTATATTTGAATATTTTGCAAGAAATACATAAAATGATGTAAACAAAACCTACTGAAAGCAACTTTTTTTGTATATTTGAGAGGTAAGAATTGTTATAAACTAGTTATTTCTTTCACCATTAAAATTACTACATCTTTATTGTTGTTTTGCCTGCTATACTTTCTCAAAAACATCAATATTTTTAGTATATGAAGTCTGTACTTTACCTGTAATTGCTATGCCAACCAAGGTTCGGACCCATTAGGGATGACTGATCCAGGCAGCTGGCCGGACCAGCACACTCATGGGGGTATATTTATTAAACTGCGGCTTTGAAAAAGTGGAGATATTGACTATAACAACCAATCAGATTCTAGTTTTCATTTATTTAGTACATTCTACAAAATGACAGCTAGAATCTGATTGGTTGCTATAGGCAACATCTCCACCTTTTTCAAACCTGCACTTTAGTAACTATACCCCATTGTCTTGCACTGTGTGTGATCTAATTATTTCAATAATATATTTAGTGCTGGTACCATGCCATAAGCCCCTCTGTGACAATGGTGTACAATAATTCACAATGTACAGTAACTTATACACATAGGATCACTGGCCACAACTTGGACATATACACTGCTCTTTATGTAGCACATTTTCTTTTATTCACAAGCCACCAGACCTGGAAGATAAGTTCAGACCCCTCTCCCCCATGTATATTAGATATTTGTTACATTACAATATGTGACCTGTGTGGAAGAGACCTTCACGCTTTCCTCTTGTGTCCTAAAAGCATGTCAAAATAATAAATAAATGCATAAAGTATACCCACTGAACCAGGGATTGTAAAACAAATAATATACTTCTACCTATTCTCTTAATTATCTTTTTTTTAAAAAAGTAATGACATCATTTGCCAATATATTATGAGAACCATGTGCCACATATTAGGATTGTTTTATTGAATGCCGACATTTCTTTTAGCCTGACAATCATTATATATTCACAGTTGATTTGGGAAAAAAATGCATCTAGCACCAGGTCTATTACACCACATCTGAATATAAGAAGGGTCCCTGCATAATAATGTTCATTTTGCACCTATATCAACAAGAAGTAACTTGTAATGCGCTTTGCAATTGATCCATCATAATCCCACCGGCGCTTAATTGGACAGTGTGCCACTAACTACATCTTTTTTCAGTGCAGGTAATTTTAAGTTAGGTGTGTGTCCGATTCTAAATTTGCCGTGCACAAATGTGGTGCACTCTAATTTTCATTGTACGTTGTGCCCACCACAATAAGTCCTGAGTGACAAAAGCTGTGGCATTGAAAGAAAGATAATTCTACAAATAATCTTAAGAATAAAGATCCTGTTTTATTAATTACTAGCTGAAGTATCCGGCGTTGCCTGGGTTTAAATCTTCAAGATATTAAGTTATCAATGAGTTGAATGTAACTGTCAACCTTTTAAAAATAATTAGCAGCTTAGCAGCTCTTCCAACACACCCATTAGGTTGCTGCCCAGTGTCGTTTTTGGTTTTATATTAAATGTCATTGAAATCCATCTACAGGAAGGCCCAGAACATCCTTGCAAGGTCAAAGTTCTGCCCAGCGTACACCAATGGGAGGTTCTACTTGGACCTTAACCCCCCCTAAAACCTGGCCAGGATCCAACTGGACCATCTCACGTTGGTTTCATCCCAATTGGAACAGGGGTGTCTGAAGCATAACTGGACAGACAAGCAGACCAATGATTTATATATATAAGATTTTACTGTGATAGGGCATCCTCAGAATCATTCCTCCTCTTGTCTGCCTTAGTTACATTGTTCACCATTCTGTGCTCTTGTTATGATAATTGCTATACCTACTCCCAGTGCCCTTTCTTGAGTATGGTTCCAGGAGGATTAAGGATAGGGATGAGGTATCCTAGTACATGGACAGGAGACAATGACTGGGGCGTCACCAGACCCATTGTATTTAATAATGTACCCCTTGAGCAAAATATACAGCAGGGGTATATCCAAGTACTTTTTAACTTAAAATGTTAATTAACACTAAAATCTGTACATATCCTGGAGGGGTGGTTAAGTGTGAGGACGGAGGGGGAGCAGGGAATTGTCATTTTGGTACCTCCACCAACGATGCATTTACGTAGCCGCGTAATGACCCAGGTGGCAAAGCCTACATTACACGGTTTGCCGTGACTCACGTCATGGAGGACCCCATCCTGCCCACTTCACTAGGAATTGGCAGGATGCGGGAAAACCAACTGCTCTCCTGGGAGTGCGGGAGATCTATGCAGAATTAGGTAGTCTACTGGACAATCCGAGTAGGCAAGTATGACTAAAACATAACCTAAAGCATCCACTACAAAGCATACAAGTATAATAGACAACTCCTGTAAGTAAATCTACATGCACCAGGCAGAGAAGACTAAGTAACACCAAACAAATGAGCTGGCAACTATAATTGTCTGCTAGTGAAAACAAGTTCTGTGAATAGAGAGGGAGAGGAGGCTCTTTATATATATCTAATGTATGCTGATGTGCATTAAGGTTCTAGCATAGAATAATAATTGTAAATAACTTTTCTCATGGGCTGATATCTACACATTATCCTTTACTTTAAGTTGACCTTTGTTTGCATTTCTTGCTGTTACTTCCAATTTATGACCCTTTATCTTCAGTTTCTCTATTTCTCACTCTAAGATTATCTTGTTTTTAGATCTCTACACATCCATATGAATCATTAATGAGTAACCACAAGAGAAATTAACTCTTAAAAGGTTGTCACAATATATATATTTTATCTTTAAAAAATAAATGGCTAAATAAATATTATTATTTTTTCGGGTGACTTGGAAACAAATTCAAGACAAAATTCACATATTATACTATCCATTTTCATGTTATTTAGTACTGATAACCTCAGTAATATCAGATAGTACAATTTTGGCTAAGAGCTGGCTAAATCCTATTTCCAATGCAGTGTATGTACCAGGTACCTACGCTGAAGGGGATTTATAGACGCATCACTGTGAGCTGGCTAAATCCCCTTCCAATTCATGATCCGGCCAGCAGGGGGCCAAAAAGGTACCTTCGTTGAAGGGGATTTAGCTAGCTCACACTGAACTGGCTAAATCCCCTTCCAATTTATGACCTGACCAACAGGGGGCCAAAAGGTACCTTCGATGAAGAGGATTTAGCTGGCTCACACTGGGGGGTAAATGTATCTTAATGCGGGTTGTACAAGTCGCTGGAAATCGGCGAGATGACAGCTTAAATTTAAAGCGGCGCTGCCTTGTAAAGGGAAACTTCCCTTTACAAGGCAGCGCCGCTTTAAATTTAAGCTGTCATCTCGCCGATTTCCAGCGACTTGTACAACCCACATTATGATACATTTACCCCTGGATGTGCTATTTCCCATGCAGTATATGTACCAGGTACCTACATTGGACTGGGTCACAGGGCCCCTTGCATTTTTTTTCCCTTTAAAAAAGGCTGGTGGGTCAGGTCTTGCCACCCGGGCTAAAGTTTGCCAGCCCTTCCTTGCTAATATAGCACTGTATTTTTCTGAAATTGCACTACCAACTGTTTGGGGTCTCATATACCCCCTTAAAAATAAGCTGAATTTTCGGATTGCTAAAATCCTAATATAGCACTGTATGTTTCTGAATTTGCACTAATAAGTGTAGGGTCTAATATAAACCCAAAGACGAGTGCTCCATTGCTAAGAGTCAAAAATGAAGGAGAAGACAAGCAGGCTTGTCTGTAGAATTTGCAGGCAAATTCAACAGTGTTACATTGAATAAACAGACACATAGGGGGAGAAGGAGAAGAGGGAGACACAAAATTAATCATCTTTCTCTTCCTCAGGACTGTCAATGGTGTTATAGTTTCTTAGTAGGCTGTGGATCAGCCTGTGACAGTCCTGGATGGTCATATTCTCCCTTTTCAAGATGAGGCGATTCCTGGCAAGCCAAATAGCGTCCTCAAAGCAGTTCATTGGGGCTGATTCGAATCTCACTGATGAACTGGCTTTTTACTGGGAATTTCAATGGCTCTTTTTAGTGCATTGCATCCCGGGGGGTCAGCGCTCGTTGCCATGTATTAGCTGTAGAGTTACCTCACTTATCCAAGAAACAGGTGGAGCGATCAAATGAACCATAACTGGTTTCATGATGCAAGAACAATTCAATCTTGCCCCACTTTTCTTTTCTGCTACTGCTGTGTGCAATGTGTCCTAGATGTGGTAGGAACTGCCATGTGTTGGAGTCATTGCTTTGTTGCTTACCATCCAGCCAGATTGCTGCAGTATTTCTCCAAAAGTGTATGAAAATAAGATTGGGACCTGTGAGGTGGTCAAAATTTACTAGAAATGACTTGAAATTAATGTTATTGAGGCTAATAATAATGTAGGAACAAAAAAGGAGCAAAATTATGTGATTTTAGCATATTTGAGCAATTTTTTAAAAAAAAATACAGATCCAAAACCAAAACCAAAACACGCAAGGGCGGTTTTAGCAAAACCAAAACCTGAAGGTAATCCAGATCCAAAACCAAAACACGGGGGTCAGTGAGCATCTCTAGTATAGAGAGAGATTCAGGGTATATATAGAGAGTACAAGGGGTATACAGAGATACAGGTAAATAGAAAGATCAGGGGGTATATAGAGACATACAGTAGGTATATAGAGACATACAGGGGGTATATATAGATGCATGTATATAGATAGAATTGGGGGTATATAGAGAGATACATGGGTGTATAGAGATGCAGGTATTTAGAGAGGACGGGGGGCATACAGCACTGCACCTACCCCCTCACACTACACCCCTAAAGCAAGAAGCACCTAACCCCTCACACTACACCCCTACAGCACTGCACCTACCCCTCACACTATACCCATACAGCACTGCACTGCACCCCTACATCACTGCACCTACCCCCTCACACTACACCCCTACACCTATCCCTCACACTATACCCATACAGCACTGCGCTACACCCCTCACACTGCACCCATACAGCACTGCACGTACCCCATACTTGCCAACTTTTGCTCGTTGGCTTCAAGGAGATCCCGGGGGAGGTGGGCGTGCGGGGGCGGGGCTTGATGAATCGCATCATTTTGGCCCTGTCCCCCAAACGATTGTCACAGTTTTGGCCAGTTACAGAATGGGGCTGGGCTAAGATGATGCGATATATGAGTCATTAAGCCCCGCCCCCCACCACTTATCTATTAGCTGGGAGGTTGCCCTGCTCTCCTGGGAGGTCTCCCAGAAATGCGGGAGTCTCCCGGACATTCCGGGAGAGTAGGCAACTATGCGTTAAAGAAAAGCAGCTAATGAATCTCTAGAGACTGAAGTGTCTTTAACATTTCTGTCTCCATTACTGAAGTCATGTTGTCTTACCTGTCAGTCTTTGATTAAAACTTGGTCTCCATGAAAATGGCCACCTCCATAGGCATCAATACATAGGACACAATTTCTGAACTGTGTCATCATGCCACAGAGGGCGAAGCCAACCACGTCTTGTATTGGCTCAGCATCAGGGAGAATGCCAGACTCTTCAGGGAGTGAGGGAGATCACCCCTATATCAGGGAGTCTCCCTGACATTCAGGGAGACTTGGCAAGTATGACCTACCCCTCACACTATACCCATACAGCACTGCGCTACACCCCTCGCACTGCACCCCTACAGCACTGCATCTACCCCCTCACACTACACCAATACAACACTGCGCTACACCCCTCGCACTGCACCTCTACAGCACTGCATCTACCCCCTCACCCTACACCTTTATAGCACTTCACTACCCCCTCACAATTTTAACATTCTGTGTACCCCATTGAACCCCTTAATAACACCAAACTATCAGCCTATAACCTTGATCCATAAACCTAACGAATACACAGGGACTGCAACTAGTATCCGTCTCCTCACAATATGAGAACTGTACTCCTAAGTATACACCCCTCAGTTAATTCTCTTCACTGCATCTCAATCACCCCTCCCACACTGCATATCTCATTTCACTGTATCCTACCCACCTTATCGGTCAGTGTATTAAATATTAGCACTACAGTACCATATGCCTGACTTGTCAGTGTACTAAGTATTAAACTAGTACTGCAGTATCCCCTACCTACCTTGTCAGTGAAGCATTGGTAGGTACTCTACTAGCATTGCCATACTACCTACATGAACAGGCCGTGTACTATTTTAGCACTCCCTTAACACTTAGTTACCTGATAGTGTAATGAGCCCTGTACTAACATGGCAGTACTACCTACCTGACCTCTTGGTACTTTACTATCACTGCGTCCCCACCTACTTTGTCAGTGAAATATGTACTTTACCGGTACTGCACTGCCGCCTAACTTGTCACTGTAATATATACTCTACCACCAGTTGTTGTAATAAGTACTTTATTAGCACTGCATTACTACCTACCTAATATGTTAGTATAATAAGTACTCTATTATCATCATCATTTATTTATATAGCGCCAACATATTCCGTAGTGCTTTACAATTAGGGACAGACATAATAAACAAACTGGGTAAAACAGACAAAGAGGTGAGAAGGCCCTGCTCACAAGCTTACAATCTATGGGACAATGGGAGTTGACACATGAGGTTAAGTCTACATTTTGCATTTTGCCCAAGCCAGACTGCAAAGGTAAAAGTGACTTATAGGCTAAATGATCCCGTCACACAACAATGTTGGTCAGGGGGTAGTTGTCTTGTGTGAAATTGTGTAACAGGCGGTAATAGGCTAAGGTAGTGAGGTTAAGAGGGTGGTTGAGGAATATTATAAGCTTGTCTGAAGAGGTAGGTTTTCAGAGAACGCTTGAAAGTTTGTAGACCAGAGGAGAGTCTAATTGTGCGAGGGAGAGAATTCCATAGAGTGGGTGCAGCCCGAAAAAAGTCCTGTAACCGGGAATGGGAGGATGTAATGAGGGTGGATGAGAGACGCAGATCTTGTGTAGAATGGAGTTGCCGAGTTGGGAGACATTTTGAGACGAGAGGAGATGTATGTTGGTGCAGCTTTGTTGATGGCCTTGTAGGTTAGTAAGAGTATTTTATATTGGATTCGGTAGAAAACAGGCAGCCATTGTAGAGACATACACAGTGATTCAACAGAGGAATAACGATTTGCAAGGAAAATCAATCTTGCTGCAGCGTGAAAAATAGATTATAGGGGTTTGAGTCTGTTTTTAGGAAGACCAGTAAGGATGGAATTGCAATAGTCAATGCGGGAGATGATAAGTAGATAAATTAAGGTTCTTGCAGTGTCTTGTGTGATATATGTGCGAATTATGGAAATGTTTTTTAGATTTATGTAGCATGATTTAGATATAGAGTCAATAGCACTGCATTACTACTAGGGATGTGCACCGGCGACTTTTGAGGTCTCGTGTTTTGTGTTTTGGATCCGGATTTTCATTATTTTTGGGGTTCGGATTTGTCTCGCAAAACACTTGACGAAAGGTCTCGGTTCGGATTTAAGGTTTTGGATTCGGATTTTTTTTGGAAAAAACATAAAAAGTTTAAAAATCAAGTTTTTGGGCTTATTTTCACTCCTACGCTATTAGTAACCTCAATAACATTCAATAACAAGCATTTCCACTAATTTACAGTGTATTCTGAACACCTCACAATATAGTTATTAGTCCAAAACGTTGCAACGAGGTATCTTTCTGGACTGCGTAGAGGAGTGGGTCACCACAATATATATAATAAGAAAACCATCAACTTGTATGACTCGCACCAATAAATGTATCTGGACTGCGTAGAGGAGTGGGTCACCACAATATATATAATAAGAAAACCATCAACTTGTATGATTCGCACCAATAAATGTACCTGGACTGCATAGAGGAGTGGGTCACCACAATATATATTAAAAACCCTGAACTTGTATGATTCGCACCAATAAATGTACCTGGACTGCGTAGAGGAGTGGGTCACCACAATATATATTAAAAACCCTGAACTTGTATGATTCGCACCAATAAATGTATCTGGACTGCGTAGAGGAGTGGGTCACCACAATATATATAATAAGAAAACCATCAACGTGTATGATTCGCACCAATAAATGTACCTGGACTGCGTAGAGGAGTGGGTCACCACAATATATATTAAAAACCCTGAACTTGTATGATTCGCACCAATAAATGTACCTGGACTGCGTAGAGGAGTGGGTCACCACAATATATATTAAAAACCCTGAACTTGTATGATTCGCACCAATAAATGTACCTGGACTGCGTAGAGGAGTGGGTCACCACAATATATATTAAAAACCCTGAACTTGTATGATTCGCACCAATAAATGTACCTGGACTGCGTAGAGGAGTGGGTCACCACAATATATATTAAAAACCCTGAACTTGTATGATTCGCACCAATAAATGTACCTGGACTGCGTAGAGGAGTGGGTCACCACAATATATATTAAAAACCCTGAACTTGTATGATTCGCACCAATAAATGTACCTGGAGTGCGTAGAGGAGTGGGTCACCACAATATATATTAAAAACCCTGAACTTGTATGATTCGCACCAATAAATGTACCTGGACTGCGTAGAGGAGTGGGTCACCACAATATATATTAAAAACCCTGAACTTGTATGATTCGCACCAATAAATGTACCTGGACTGCGTAGAGGAGTGGGTCACCACAATATATATTAAAAACCCTGAACTTGTATGATTCGCACCAATAAATGTACCTGGACTGCGTAGAGGAGTGGGTCACCACAATATATATTAAAAACCCTGAACTTGTATGATTCGCACCAATAAATGTACCTGGACTGCGTAGAGGAGTGGGTCACCACAATATATATTAAAAACCCTGAACTTGTATGATTCGCACCAATAAATGTACCTGGACTGCGTAGAGGAGTGGGTCACCACAATATATATTAAAAACCCTGAACTTGTATGATTCGCACCAATAAATGTACCTGGACTGCGTAGAGGAGTGGGTCACCACAATATATATTAAAAACCCTGAACTTTTATGATTCGCACCAATAAATGTATCTGGACTGCGTAGAGGAGTGGGTCACCACAATATATATAATAAGAAAACCATCAACTTGTATGATTCGCACCAATAAATGTACCTGGACTGCGTAGAGGAGTGGGTCACCACAATATATATTAAAAACCCTGAACTTGTATGATTCGCACCAATAAATGTACCTGGACTGCGTAGAGGAGTGGGTCACCACAATATATATTAAAAACCCTGAACTTGTATGATTCGCACCAATAAATGTACCTGGACTGCGTAGAGGAGTGGGTCACCACAATATATATTAAAAACCCTGAACTTGTATGATTCGCACCAATAAATGTACCTGGACTGCGTACAGGAGTGGGTCACCACAATATATATTAAAAACCCTGAACTTGTATGATTCGCACCAATAAATGTACCTGGACTGCGTAGAGGAGTGGGTCACCACAATATATATTAAAAACCCTGAACTTTTATGATTCGCACCAATAAATGTATCTGGACTGCGTAGAGGAGTGGGTCACCACAATATATATAATAAGAAAACCATCAACTTGTATGATTCGCACCAATAAATGTACCTGGACTGCGTAGAGGAGTGGGTCACCACAATATATATTAAAAACCCTGAACTTGTATGATTCGCACCAATAAATGTACCTGGACTGCGTAGAGGAGTGGGTCACCACAATATATATTAAAAACCCTGAACTTGTATGATTCGCACCAATAAATGTACCTGGACTGCGTAGAGGAGTGGGTCACCACAATATATATAATAAGAAAACCATCAACTTGTATGATTCGCACCAATAAATGTACCTGGACTGCGTAGAGGAGTGGGTCACCACAATATATATTAAAAACCCTGAACTTGTATGATTCGCACCAATAAATGTACCTGGACTGCGTAGAGGAGTGGGTCACCACAATATATATTAAAAACCCTGAACTTGTATGATTCGCACCAATAAATGTACCTGGACTGCGTAGAGGAGTGGGTCACCACAATATATATTAAAAACCCTGAACTTGTATGATTCGCACCAATAAATGTACCTGGACTGCGTAGAGGAGTGGGCACTGGGCACCACAATAAAAAATATATAGAAAACCTTCAACAGGTCTGAATTACACCCAAAAATAGTATCTGGACTGCGTAGAGTAGTGGGCACTGGGCACCACAATAAAATATATAAAAAACCTTCAACAGGTCTGAATTACACCCAAAAATAGTATCTGGACTGCGTAGAGTAGTGGGCACTGGGCACCACAATAAAATATATAAAAAACCTTCAACAGGTTTGCATTACACTGCACATACGGCTGTTCCTCCATCCTCTCCATCATATACATGTTGGAGTTTCAGCGTGTGACAACCTCTTGTTTTTGATAATGTCAGTGCATTTTGAATATTTTTCAATTTGCCCCACACCACTGAATGTACTTTATCTATGATACGCATCTATCTATCTTGACTGCGTAGTGTGGTGGCCCCGGTACACAATTTGGTACCGAGGCCACAATATAATTAAAAAACCCTCCACGGGTCAGAATTCCACCAAAAAAGGGTATGGACTGCGTAGTGTGGTGGCCCCGGTACACAATTTGGTACCGAGGCCACAATATAATTAAAAAATTGGGCATCAACTGTCACCGTTGTTTAATATCTGATACACCTAAATATGGACTGCACAGTGGAGTGGCCCCGGTAGTAAATTTGGTGCCGGGGCCACAATACCTCCTCCAACTTCCAAGTGTAGTGTTTATAAAGACAGACAGCGTCGAAGTGTTATTAGTTGACTTTCTTAACCCTAAAATTGTCCCTGTTGCAAATATTCGTGCAATGGACAGTTACTTTTTTATTGAAAGACTCAAGCTTTCAAGTGTAGTGTTTATAAAATATAAACAACAATACAGTAGTTTTAGAGCACGTCAATACCTCTTGTTTTAAATTATGACAGGGCATTTTACTTTTGGTTTAATTTCTTGAATTTGTTTAAATTTGGTTTTACTTTTTGAACATGGCAAACGACTGTTGATTGGTCATATAATGCAAAAAAAAAAGTTCCAAGATGGAATTGTCCTTGGGCCCTCACACCCACCCTTATGTTGTTGAAATAGGACATGCACCCTTTAACAAACCAATCATTTCAGCGACAGGGCCTACCAAACAACTTTGGCTGAAATGATTGGTTTGTTTGGGCCCCCACACCAAAAAAGCTATTCATCTCTCCCTGTACAGACTAAACAGGCTCTACTGAGGCAAGATGTCATCCTCAACCTCAACCTCTGATTCCTCTCCCCCTACAGTGTGTACTTCCTCCTCATCACACATTATCAATTTGTCCCCGCTGGACTCCACAACCACAGGTCCCTCTATAGTATCTGGAGGGCAGTGCTGTACTTCATTGAGGAATTGATTATTCATTTTTATAAACATCATTTTTTCAACGTTGTGAGGAAGCAACCTCCTTCGCCGCTCACTGACCAGGTTCCCCGCTGCACTAAAAACTCTTTCCGAGTACACACTGGAGGGGGGACAACTCAGGTAAAATAGAGCCAGTTTGTACAGGGGCTTCCAAACTGCCTTTTTTTCCTGCCAGTAACAATATGGACTGTCTGACATGTCTACTTGGATGGTGTCAGCAAAGTAATCATCCACAATTTTTTCTATTGTGACAGCATCCAATGCAGCGAGAGTAGACATGTCTGCAATGGTTGGCAGGTCCTTCAGTCCGGACCAGATGTTATCAGCATCCCCGCCAGTGCCTCTTTTGGGAAAACTGAGCTTTTTCCTCGCAGCCATAGATGTGGAAGAAAATGAGGGTGGAGCTGTTGGCATGTCACGGTCCTCTTCAGAGGACAATCTCCTGACCAGCAGGTCTTTGCACCGCTGTAGACTTGTGTCCGCCGGAAACAGAGACACAACATACGCTTTAAACCGAGGATCGAGCACGGTGGCCAGAATGTATTCCTCTGACTTTAAAAGAGTGACCACCCTCGGATCCTGGCAAAGCGTACGAAGGGCTACATCCACAAGAGCTACATGCTTGGTGTAATCGCAATGGCTTACCAGCTCCTCCCTCACTTTCTCCAGCTGCTTCTGCAACAGCCTGATCAGGGGAATGACCTGACTCAAGCTGGCAGTGTCGGAACTGACTTCTCGTGTGGCAAGTTCAAATGGCTGCAGAACCTTGCACAACACGGAAATCAGTCTCCACTGCGCTTGACTGAGGCGCATCCCCACTCCTTTGCCTATGTCGTAGGTGGCTGTGTAGGCCTGAATGGCCTTTTGCTGCTCCTCCATCCTCTGCAGCATATAGAGGGTGGAGTTCCAGCGCGTCACAACCTCTTGTTTGAGGTGATGGCAGGGCAGGTTCATGCTTTTTTGATGTGCCTCTAGTCTGCGGTAGGCACTGGCTGAATGCCGAAAGTGTCCAGCAATTTTGCGCGCCACCGCAAGCATCTCCTGCACACCCCTGTCACTCTTGAGGTAATGCTGCACCACCAAATTAATGGTGTGGGCAAAACATGGGACGTGCTGGAAATTGCCCATATTTAATGCCCGCACAATGTTACTGGCATTGTCTGACACCACAAATCCCCATAAGAGTCTAAGTGGGGTAAGCCACTGGGAGATAATTTCCCTCATTTTCTCTAATATGTTGTCAGCGTTGTGCCTCTTATTAAAGCCTGTAATACACAATGTTGCCTGCCTTTGCACGAGCAGCCATTTTGTAGTTGCTGCTACTGATGCAGCTGTTGCTGTTGCTGCGGAAGGGGATGCATCTACCCAGTGGGCTGTCACAGTCATATAGTCCTTAGTTTGCCCAGAACCACTTGTCCACATGTCCGTGGTTAAGTGGACAGTGGGTACAACCGCATTTTTTAGAGCACTGAGGACACTTGATCGTACTTCTCTGTACATTTTTGGTATCGCCTGCCTAGTGAAGTGGAATCTCGACGGGATTTGGTATCGGGGACACAATACCTCCATCAACCCTCTAAATCCCACTCCACTGATGGCGGACACCGGGCGCACGTCTAACACCAACATTGCAGTTACAGCCGCAGTTATACGCTTTGCAATAGGGTGACTACTATCGTATTTTGTGGTCATGGCAAACGACTGTTGGACAGTCAATTGTTTTGTGAAAGACTTAGCGGTCTTACGACTTTCCCTCTGGGAAGATGACCGACTAACAGCAGCAACAGCAGCAGTGGCAGTAGTAGGCGTACCGCTGCAGGATTCCTCGGATGAATCCCGTATTGAGGAGGACTCAGTCTGGCTGCTGACTTGGGCTGCAGGACTGAATCTGATGGAGATTGTGGAGGAAGTTGACGAGGAGGGTGTTGCTGGTGTGTATCCAACTGGACCACGGGATTTAGGTGTCCCTGTACCGATGAGGGTCCTAGCCCCAGTTCCTGAACTAACCACTGAACTATGAAGGTTATTCAGGTGACGTATAAGGGAGGATGTTCCTAGGTGGGCAAGATCCTTACCCCTGCTTATTTGAGCTTTACATAAGCTACATATGGCCATACATTGGTTGTCTGGATTTGGATAAAAATAACTCCAGACCGAAGAGGTGCATTTTTTGGTCTTCTGACCAGGCATGACGATGGGCTTTTTCATCCCATGGACATCAGCTGTTTCCCCCCCTGGTGCCTCATTTACAATAACCACATCACCATCCTCATCATCAAGTTCCTCTACAGCGCCAGCTACATCATCAATAGGCTCCTCCCGAGCCACCTCTTCCCGTACAGTGATGGGAAGGTCAGGCTTGACAACCACCAACACCCTTGGACTCGCCTTGAGGATTTGTGATAATTTCTCTTTAGAAGGCAGAGTTGTTTGCTGTTTTGTTGCTGACAGCATAACTCTCTTCAATTTTTTGGAGGGGGGGGGGAGGAGGAGGAGGGATAAGATCCGTGGGTGAAGCTGAACCACTAGTCATGAACACGGGCCAGGGCCTAAGCCGTTCCTTGCCACTCTGTGTCGTAAATGGCATATTGGCAACTTTACGTTTCTCCTCAGATGATTTTAAGTTTCTCTTTTTGCTACTTTTTCTTAACTTGGGCTTTTTGGATTTTACATGCCCGGTACTACGAGATTGGGCATCGGGCTTGGAAGACGACGTTGATGGCATTTCATCGTCTATGTCATGACTAGTGGCAGCAGCTTCAGCATTAGGAGGAAGTGGGTCTTGATCTTTCCCTACTTTATCCTCCAAATTTTTGGTCTCCATTATATGTAGCACAAGATACTGCAGAATGTGTGAACTTGGTAATATTGCAGTACCAATGGACTTATACTGCTGGATTGGTTTTGCAAATTTGGTTATAATTATATATATTTTTTTTTTATTTTTAATTTTTTATTTTTTTTTACTTTTTTTTTATTTTTTAAAAACTTGGGAATAATGGGGAAATAACTATGCCTTTAGAAGCACAGAGCACATGACACAGCACCACTGGACTGAACAGGACACGGCACAGGACCCAGCAGCACTACGGAACTCAGCAGGACAGAGCACAGGACACAGCACCACTGGACTGATACTGCAGAATGTGTGAACTTTGTAATATTGCAGTACCACTGGACTTTTACTGCTGAATGTGTGAACTTGGTAATATTGCAGTACCAATGGGCTTATACTGCAGGATTGGTTGTGCAAATTTTGTGGTAATTAAAAAAAATTAAATTAGTTTTTGGTATTTTTTTAAATAACTTTTTTTTATTTTTTTAAACACAGGGGAATATTGGGGAAATAACAATGCCCTTAGAAGCACAGAGCACAGGACACAGCACCACTGGACTGAACAGGACACAGCACAGGACCCAGCAGCACCACTGACCTCAGAAGGACAGAGCACAGCACACAGCACCACTGGACTGATACTGCAGAACACAGCACAGCACAGCACAGCACAGAACTAAACAGCACAGGACTAAACAGCACAGCACGAGATCTACCAGGACAGAGGACCACCTAACACACCCTCCCTCTTCCCTGATCAATGCCCGAGTGAAGATGGCGGCGACTAGCGGGGAATTTATAGGATCCGAGTATCGCGAGATCCGACAACGGGATTATGAGTCAGAGCCTCAGTTTCAGATTTGAATTTGGCGCCAATACCCGGATCTGTCTCGGATCCGACTCGGATCGGCAACGTTCGGGTGGGCTCGGATTTCAGAAATCCGAGTGCGCTCATCTCTAATTACTACCTACCTACTATGTTAGTATAATAAGTACTCTATTAGCACTGCATTACTACCTACCTACTATGTTAGTAAAATAAGTACTCTATTAGCACTGCATTACTACCTACCTAATATGATAGTGCAATAAGTACTCTAATAGCACTGCATTACTAACTACCTTCTTTGTTAGTATAATACGTACTCTATTAGCACTGCATTACTACCTACCTACTATGTTAGTATAATAAGTATTCTATTAGCACTGCATTACTACCTACTATGTTAGTGTAATAAGTACTCTATTAGCAGTGCATTACTACCTACCTACTATGTTAGTATAATAAGTACTCTATTAGCACTGCATTACTACCTACCTATTATGTTAGTATATTAAGTGCTCTATTAGCACTGCATTACTACTTACCTACTATGTTAGTATAATAGGTACTCTATTAGCACTGCATTACTAACTACCTATGTTAGTATAATAAGTAGAGATGGTCACTGACCCCCGTGTTTTTAGGTATTATTTTGTAGCTACATTATTATTAACCTCAGTAACACTAATTTCCAGTCATTTTTTATTCAATTTTGAACACCTCCTATGTCACAATATGATTTTCATACACTTGAAAAGAAAAATTGCTGCAGTTCTTGCCAGTGATAACAAAAAGGCCATTGTCATGCCTGGGCATAAGACCAAAAATCCACCTCTTAAGTGTGGAATTATTTTTACACGAATCCTGGCAAGAGTTGTCTATCCATTTGTAACATTTTGAAAGCCACACTCAGTAGAGGTAGGGACCTTAACCATCTGGGATCCTCATCTATGTTTCGTCATTTTTCAGCGAGTTATTGGCAAACTGTTGGGAAAATCAGAAACTTCGGTTAAAAAAAAATTAACAACAAGCATGCCAGCATAATCTACCTCCCTTCTCTCATCTACATCCCAGCACCTGCAATCTTCCCCCCCAACAATTGGCAAGTAAACAATCCTCTGCAAGAGGAAGCAAGAATGAAACCTGTCACCCAGTCGCAAAGCGGATCACAGACGCCCTGGGTACTATGCTAGCGTTAGATCTATGTCCAATGTCCACTATTAATACAGTTGGTTTAAGACATTTAATTGAGGTGTTATGTCCCTGTTAGCAAATGTCATCACTATACCATTTTACTAGAAAAGCTTATTCTCTCCTGTACCGGAAAGTTCCTAAAAATGTCATTATTGGGTGACAAAATGGTATTCTACCCACTGTACACTTAACCACAGATATGTGTACAAGCGTAACTGGGCAAACAAAAGATTATATGACTGTGAAAGCCCACTGGGTTGGTCTTTCGCCTTCCCCAGCATGGACAGCAGCAGCATGTACCCAGGTACATCACATTTTTGAGAAGTAGGCTACTCTGTGTATCAGCAGCTTCACTAAGAGGCATACAGCTGACAAACTGTTCAAAAAACTAAGGGATGTCATTGAAAGATGGCTAATCTTGCTTGGAGTCTCCTGAGGATATGTCATTTCTTATTACGACCCCAATATTGGTCCAGCATTACAGCGGGGTTGAATTCCATCACATTTCCTGTTTTGCACACACTATCAACTTGGTGTTACAGAACTTTTGAAAAATGACATGCAGGAGATGCTGTTTGTGTCCATAAACATTTAGGGTCAATTTCTGGTTTCTGCAACAGCATGTAGGAGAATGCAGCAGCTGCAAGAAGACTAGCATTTGAGGGGAATATACTTTAGTCCAGCGAAGTAGTTACCTGTGAAGAAAGTGCAGACACGGTTAGCTTGAGTCAAGTGATTGCCTTAATAATAGATTTTGAAAAGGTGCTACATAAAATTATAGTGTGCAATAAAACAAAGTAAATGTGCTAACTATATTTTAATTGTAGATTAAATACTTTATTTTCTTTGCAAGGATCCCAGACTTATCAACATCTTGTTGGGACGTCTTCTCCTTCAGTTTCTCTGGCAACTGCTTGTTGTAAAATAAATTGCTTTCCCAAGACACCCAGTGGTGATGCAGATGAGTCCGCTCAACATTTTGATATTTACTGTGCTGTAAAAGAATTGCCCAAAAATCGTGACAGCTCTGCCCTAAAATCAACTAGTCATTCCCTTTGGAAGGCCATTATCAGCAATTACATCATACTACACAGACTTCTATGATATTGGGATGAATTAGTATTGTTGGAGGAAGATTATCACTAAACCCTGCCACCTCTCTAGTTTCGCAGTGAGCTATGGTACAATAAAATGTAACTGCAGATTTAGACCAAGACTGCCAGTCCTATTATTTCTATTTCAGCAATTACAATTAGCAATGGAGCAATGGAGCTCTTCTCTTTGGGTGTTACCTATATAACGCAGCACAATTTGCCTGCAAATTCTACAGACAAGCCTGCTTGTCTTCCTCTCCATCAATGACTCTTAGCAATTGAGTATTAGTGAAAATTATGAAAAATACAGTTTAATCCCTGATAGGCCCTCCACCATCCTTTGCATGACAGATATGACTTTTGACAGCCAGAAATATTTATGCACAATTAGGGAGGACACCCCAAAAGCACTGAGGAGTGCTAAAAATTATTTAGTAGATACTGCTGACAGATATGACTTTTGACAGCCAGAAATATTAATGCACAATTAGGGAGGACACCCCAAAAGCACTGAGGAGTGCTAAAAATTATTTAGTAGATACTGCTGACAGATATGACTTTTGACAGCAAGAAATATTAATGCACAATTAGGGAGGACACCCCAAAAGCACTGAGGAGTGCTAAAAATTATTTAGTAGATACTGCTGACAGATATGGCTTTTGACAGCCAGAAATATTAATGCACAATTAGGGAGGACACCCCAAAAGCACTGAGGAGTGCTAAAAATTATTTAGTAGATACTGCTGACAGATATGACTTTTGACAGCCAGAAATATTAATGCACAATTAGGGAGGACACCCCAAAAGCACTGAGGAGTGCTAAAAATTATTTAGTAGATACTGCTGACAGATATGACTTTTGACAGCCAGAAATATTAATGCACAATTAGGGAGGACACCCCAAAAGCACTGAGGAGTGCTAAAAATTATTTAGTAGATACTGCTGACAGATATGGCTTTTGACAGCCAGAAATATTAATGCACAATTAGGGAGGACACCCAAAAGCACTGAGGAGTGCTAAAAATTATTTAGTAGATACTGCTGACAGATATGACTTTTGACAGCCAGAAATATTAATGCACAATTAGGGAGGACACCCCAAAAGCACCGAGGAGTGATAAAAATTATTTAGTAGATACTGCTGACAGATATGACTTTTGACAGCCAGAAATATTAATGCACAATTAGGGAGGACACCCCAAAAGCACTGAGGAGTGCTAAAAATTATTTAGTAGATACTGCTGACAGATATGACTTTTGACAGCCAGAAATATTAATGCACAATTAGGGAGGACACCCCAAAAGCACTGAGGAGTGCTAAAATTTATTTAGTAGATACTGCTGACAAATATGACTTTTGACAGCCAGAAATATTAATGCACAAATAGGGAGGACACCCCAAAAGCACTGAGGAGTGCTAAAAATTATTTAGTAGATACTGCTGACAGATATGACTTTTGACAGCCAGAAATATTAATGCACAATTAGGGAGGACACCCCAAAAGCACTGAGGAGTGCTAAAAATTATTTAGTAGATACTGCTGACAGATATGACTTTTGACAGCCAGAAATATTAATGCACAATTAGGGAGGACACCCCAAAAGCACTGAGGAGTGCTAAAATTTATTTAGTAGATACTGCTGACAGATATGACTTTTGACAGCCAGAAATATTAATGCACAAATAGGGAGGACACCCCAAAAGCACTGAGGAGTGCTAAAAATTATTTAGTAGATACTGCTGACAGATATGACTTTTGACAGCCAGAAATATTAATGCACAATTAGGGAGGACACCCCAAAAGCACTGAGGAGTGCTAAAAATTATTTAGTAGATACTGCTGACAGATATGACTTTTGACAGCCAGAAATATTAATGCACAATTAGGGAGGACACCCCAAAAGCACTGAGGAGTGCTAAAAATTATTTAGTAGATACTGCTGACAGATATGACTTTTGACAGCCAGAAATATTAATGCACAATTAGGGAGGACACCCCAAAAGCACTGAGGAGTGCTAAAAATTATTTAGTAGATTCTGCTGACAGATATGACTTTTGACAGCCAGAAATATTAATGCACAATTAGGGAGGACACCCCAAAAGCACTTAGGAGTGCTAAAAATTATTTAGTAGATACTGCTGACAGATATGACTTTTGACAGCCAGAAATATTAATGCACAATTAGGGAGGACACCCCAAAAGCACTGAGGAGTGCTAAAAATTATTTAGTAGATACTGCTGACAGATATGACTTTTGACAGCCAGAAATATTAATGCACAATTAGGGAGGACACCCCAAAAGCACTGAGGAGTGCTAAAAATTATTTAGTAGATACTGCTGACAGATATGACTTTTGACAGCCAGAAATATTAATGCACAATAAGGGAGGACACCCCAAAAGCACTGAGGAGTGCTAAAAATTATTTAGTAGATACTGCTGACAGATATGACTTTTGACAGCCAGAAATATTTATGCACAATTATGGGGGACACCCCAAAAGCGCTGGGGAGTGCCAAATATGAAGAAAAAATAATAAACCTCTATCCTCCTCTCTGCACTAGCGATTTTGGTTAGAGCAATTGCAAGAACAATATTGTATTCTCTTTCCCTGCTCTAATTAGCCTATGACTACACCCTGCTCTCTCCCTCTGTCAAATGGCGATGGATTGCTGTGGAGGCGTGTATTTATAAAGTTGAAGTATCGCGAGAACCGAGCCCCGAGATCCGACGACGTCACAATGACGTATGACCTCGATTTGGATTCGGAACGGGCGGGAGAGTACCGAGCTGCTCAGCTCGGTACTCGGATACCCAAAGTTCGGGTGGGTTCGGTTCTCGGAGAACCGGACCCGCCCATCTCTAATAATAAGTACTCTATTAGCACTGCATTACTACCTGCCTACTATGTTAGCGTAATGAGTACTCTATTAGCACTGCATTAATACCTACCTACTATGTTAGTATAATAAGTACTCTATGAACACTGCATTACTACCTACCTACTATGTTAGTGTAATAAGTACTCTATTAGCACTGCATTGCTACCTACTTAATATGTTAGTCTAATATAGGTACTATATTAGCACTGTATTACTACTTACCTACTATGTTAGTATAATAGGTACTCTATTAGCACTGCATTACTAACTACCTATGTTAGTATAATAAGTACTCTATTAGCACTGCATTACTACCTGCCTACTATGTTAGCGTAATGAGTACTCTATTAGCACTGCATTAATACCTACCTACTATGTTAGTATAATAAGTACTCTATGAACACTGCATTACTACCTACCTACTATGTTAGTGTAATAAGTACTCTATTAGCACTGCATTACTACTTACCTACTATGTTAGTATGATAGGTACTCTATTAGCACTGCATTACTAACTACCTATGTTAGTATAATAAGTACTCTATTAGCACTGCATTACTAACTACCTATGTTAGTATAATAAGTACTCTATTAGCACTGCATTACTACCTGCCTACTATGTTAGCGTAATGAGTACTCTATTTGCACTGCATTAATACCTACCTACTATGTTAGTATAATAAGTACTCTATGAACACTGCATTACTACCTACCTACTATGTTAGTGTAATAAGTACTCTATTAGCACTGCATTACTACCTACCTACTATGTTAGTGTCATAAGTACTCTATTAGCACTGCATTATTACCTACCTACCTTCCTACTATGTTAGTAAAATAAGTACTCTATTAGCACTGCATTACTACCTACCTACTATATTAGTGTAAAAAGTACTCTATTAGCACTGCATTACTACCTACCTACTATATTAGTGTAATAAGTACTCTATTAGCACTGCATTACTACCTACCTACTATGTTAGTATAATAAGTACACTATTATAACTGCATTACTTCCTGCTTACTATGTTAGTATAATAAGTACTCTATTAGCACTGCATTACTACCTACCTAATATGTTAGTGTAATATAAGCACTCTATTAGCACTGCATTACTACCTACCTATTATGCTAGTATATTAAGTGCTCTATTAGCACTGCATTGCTACCTACTTAATATGTTAGTCTAATATAGGTACTATATTAGCACTGCATTACTACTTACCTACTATGTTAGTATAATAGGTACTCTATTAGCACTGCATTACTAACTACCTATGTTAGTATAATAAGTACTCTATTAGCACTGCATTACTACCTGCCTACTATGTTAGCGTAATGAGTACTCTATTAGCACTGCATTAATACCTACCTACTATATTAGTGTAATAAGTACTCTATTAGCACTGCATTACTACCTACTATGTTAGTATAATAAGTACACTATTAGAACTGCATTACTATCTACCTATTATGTTAGTATAATAAGTATTCTATTAGCACTGCATTACTACCTACTTACTATGTTAGTATAATACGTACTCTATTAGCACTGCATTAGTACCTACCTAATATGTTAGTGTAATATAAGCACTCTATTAGCACTGCATTACTACTTACCTATTATGTTCGTATAATAAGTACTCTATTAGCACTGCATTACTATCTAACTAATATGTTAGTGTAATATAAGTACTCTATTAGCACTGCATTACTACCTGCCTACTATGTTAGTATGATAAGTGCTCTATGAATACTGCATTACTACCTACCTACTATGTTAGTGTAATAAGTACTCTATTAGCACTGCATTACTACCTACCTATTATGTTTGTATAATAAGTACTCTATTAGCACTGCATTACTATCTAACTAATATGTTAGTGTAATATAAGTACTCTATTAGCACTGCATTACTACTTACCTACTATGTTAGTATGATAGGTACTCTATTAGCACTGCATTACTACCTGCCTACTATGTTAGCGTAATGAGTACT
This sequence comes from Mixophyes fleayi, assembly GCF_038048845.1. Lineage (NCBI taxonomy): Eukaryota > Metazoa > Chordata > Amphibia > Anura > Limnodynastidae > Mixophyes > Mixophyes fleayi. The sequence goes on from NC_134403.1 coordinate 8,424,651, forward strand.
CTATTAGCACTGCATTAATACCTACCTACTATGTTAGTATAATAAGTACTCTATGAACACTGCATTACTACCTACCTACTATGTTAGTGTAATAAGTACTCTATTAGCACTGCATTACTACCTACCTACTATGTTAGTGTCATAAGTACTCTATTAGCACTGCATTATTACCTACCTTCCTACTATGTTAGTAAAAGAAGTACTCTATTAGCATTGCATTACTACCTACCTACTATGTTAGTATAATAAGTACACTATTATAACTGCATTACTACCTACTTACTATGTTAGTATAATAAGTACTCTATTAGCACTGCATTACTACCTACTTAATATGTTAGTGTAATATAAGCACTCTATTAGCACTGCATTACTACTTACCTGCTATGTTAGTACGATAAGTACTCTATTAGCACTGCATTACTACCTACCTATTATGTTCGTATAATAGGTACTCTATTAGCACTGCATTACTATCTAACTAATATGTTAGTGTAATATAAGTACTCTATTAGCACTGCATTACTACTTACCTACTATGTTAGTATAATAGGTACTCTATTAGCACTGCATTAATAACTACCTATGTTAGTATAGTAAGTACTCTATTAGCACTGCATTACTACCTGCCTACTATGTTAGTATAATAAGTACTCTATGAACACTGCATTACTACCTACCTACTATGTTAGTGTAATAAGTACTCTATTAGCACTGCATTACTACCTACTTACTATGTTAGTGTAATAAGTACTCTATTAGCACTGCATTTTTACCTACCTTCCTTACTACTATGTTAGTAAAATAAGTACTCTATTAGCACTGCATTAATACCTACCTATTATGTCCGTATAATAAGTACTCTATTAGCACTGCATTACTACCTAACTAATATGTTAGTGTAATATAAGTACTCTATTAGCACCACATTACTACTTACCTAATATGTTTGTGTAATATAAGTACTCTATTAGCACTGCATTACTACCTACCTACTATGTTAGTATAATAAGTACACTATTAGAACTGCATTACTATCTACCTATTATGTTAGTGTTATATAAGTACTCTATTAGCACTGCATTACTACCTACCTAATATGTTAGTGTAATATAAGTACTCTATTAGCACTGCATTACTACTTACCTACTATGTTAGTATGATAAGTACTCTGTTAGCACTGCATTACTACCTACCTATTATGTTCATATAATAAGTACTCTATTAGCACTGCATTACTACCAAACTAATATGTTAGTGTTATATAAGTACTCTATTAGCACTGCATTACTACCTACCTATTATGTTAGTATAATAAGTATTATATTATCACTGCATTACTACCTTCCTACAATGTTAGTATAATAAGTACTCTATTAGCACTGCATTACTACCTACCTAATATGTTAGTATAATAAGTATTCTATTATCACTACATTACTACCTACCTAATATGATAGTATAGTAAGTAATCTATTAGCGCTGCATTACTACATATTTACTATGTTAGTATAAAAAGTACTCTATTAGCACTGCATTACTACCTACCTACTATGTTAGTACAATAAGTACTCTATTAGCACTGCATTACTACCTACCTACTATGTTAGTATAATAAGTACTCTATTAGCACTGCATTACTACCTACCTAATATGTTCGTGTAATATAAGTTCTCTATTAGCATTGCATTACTACCTACCTACTATGTTAGTGTAATAAGTACACTATTGGCACTGCATTACTACCTAACTAATATGATAGTGTAATATAAGTACTCTATTAGCGCTGCATTACTACCAACTTACTATGTTAGTATAAATAGTACTCTATTAGCACTGCATTACTACCTACCTATTATGTTAGTATAATAAGTATTATATTATCACTGCATTACTACCTTCCTACAATGTTAGTATAATAAGTACTCTATTAGCACTGCATTACTACCTACCTAATATGTTAGTGTAATTTAAGTACTCTATTAGCATTGCATTACTACTTCCTAATATAATAGTATAATAAATAATATATTAGCGCTGCATTACTACCTACTTACTATGTTAGTATAAAAAGTACTCTATTAGCACTGCACTACTACCTACCTACTATGTTAGTATAATAAGTATTCTATTATCACTACATTACTACCTACCTAATATGATAGTATAGTAAGTAATCTATTAGCGCTGCATTACTACCTACTTACTATGCTAGTATAAAAAGTACTCTATTAGCACTGCATTACTACCTACCTACTATGTTAGTATAATAAGTATTCTATTATCACTGCATTACTACCTACCTACTATGTTGGTACAATAAGTACTCTATTAGCACTGCATTACTACCTACCTAATATGATAGTATAATAAGTAATCTATTAGCGCTGCATTACTGCATATTTACTATGTTAGTATAAAAAGTACTCTATTAGCACTGCATTACTACCTACCTACTATGTTAGTACAATAAGTACTCTATTAGCATTGCATTACTACCTACCTACTATGTTAGTGTAATAAGTACTCTATTGGCACTGCATTACTACCTACCTACTATGTTAGTGTAATAAATACTCTATTGGCACTGCATTACTACCTACCTACTATGTTAGTATAAGAAGTACTCTATTATCAATGCATTACTACCTACCTACTATGTTGGTACAATAAGTACTCTATTAGCACTGCATTACTACCTACCTACTATGTTGGTACAATAAGTACTCTATTAGCACTGCATTACCTATCTGCCTAATTTTTTAAGTGTAATATAAGTACTCTTTTAACACTGCATTACTGCCTACCTATTAAGTTAGTATAATAAGTACTCTATTAGCACTGCATTATTACCTACCTACTATGTTAGTATAATAAATACTCTATTAGCACTGCATTACTACCTACCTACTATGTTAGTGTAATAAGTACTCTATGATCACCACATTACTACCTGCCTACTATGTTAGTATAATAAGTACTCTGTGAACACTGCATTACTACCTACCTACTAAGTAGCATACTATGTTAGTGTAATAAGTACACTATTAGCACATCATTACTACCTTCCTACTATGTTAGAATAATATCTACTCTATTAGCACTGCATTACTACCTACCTACTATTTTAGTGTAATAAGTACTCTATTAGCACTGCATTACTACCTACTATGTTAGTGTAATGAGTACTCTATTAACACTGCATTACTACCTACTATGTTAGTGCAATAAGTACTCTATTAGCACTGCATTACTACCTACCTATTATGTTAGTATAATAAGTACTATATTAGCACTGCATTACTACCTACCTACAATGTTAGTATAATAAGTACTCTATTAGCACTGCATTACTACCTACCTAATATGTTAGTGTAATATAAGTACTCTTTTAGCACTGCATTACTACCTACCATGTTAGTATAATAAGTACTCTATTAGCAATGCATTACTACCTACCTACTATGTTAGTACAATAAGTACTCTATTAGCACTACATTACTACCTACCTACTATGTTAGTGTAATGAGTACTCTATTAACACTGCATTACTACCTACTATGTTAGTGCAATAAGTACTCTATTAGCACTGCATTACTACCTACCTATTATGTTAGTATAATAAGTACTATATTAGCACTGCATTACTACCTACCATGTTAGTGTAATAAGTATTCTATTAGCACTGAATTACTAGCTACCTAATATGTTAGTGTAATATGAGTACTCTATTAGCACTGCATTACTACCTACCTTCTATGTTAGTATAATAAGTACTCTATTAGCACTGCATTACTACCCTCCTACTATGTTAGTATAATAAGGTCTCTATTAGCACTGCATTACTGCCTACCTACTGTTAGTGTAATATGTACTCTGTTAGCACTGCATTACTACCTACCTACTATGTTAGTGCAATAAGTACTCTATTAGCACTGCATTATGACCTACCTATTATGTTAGTATAATATAGGTGCTCTATTAGCACTGCATTACTGCCTACCTACTATGTTAGTATAATAAGTACTCTTTTAGCACTGCATTACTACCTACCTACTATGTTAGTATTATAAGTACTCTTTTAGCACTGCATTACTACCTAATTACTATGTTTGTATAATAAATACTCTATTAGCACTGCATTACTACCTACCTACCTTCCTACTATGTTAGTATAATAAGTACTCTATTAGCACTGCATTATGACCTACCTATTATGTTAGTATAATATAGGTGCTCTATTAGCACTGCATTACTGCCTACCTACTATGTTAGTATAATAAGTACTCTTTTAGCACTGCATTACTACCTACCTACTATGTTAGTATTATAAGTACTCTTTTAGCACTGCATTACTACCTACTTACTATGTTAGTATAATAAATACTCTATCAGCACTGCATTACTACCTACCTACCTTCCTACTATGTTAGTATAATAAGTACTCTATTAGCACTGCATTACTACCTACCTACTATGTTAGTATAATAAGTACTCTATTAGCACTGCATTACTACCTACATACTATGTTAGTGCAATAAGTACTCTATTAGCACTGCATTACTACCTACCTGTTATGTTAGTATAATAAGTACTCTATTAGCACTGCATTACTACCTACCTTTTATGTTAATGTAATATAAGTACTCTATTAGCACTGAATTACTAGCTACCTAATAATTTAGTGTAATATAAGTAATCTATTAGCACTGCATTACTACCTACATACTATGTTAGTATAATAAGTACTCTATTAGCACTGCATTACTACCTACCTACTATGTTAGTGCAATAAGTACTCTATTAGCACTGCATTACTACCTACCTACTATGTTAGTATAATAAGGACTCTATTAGCACTGCATTACTGCCTACATACTATGTTAGTGTAATATGTACTCTATTAGCACTGCATTACTACCTACCTACTATGTTAGTGCAATAAGTACTCTATTAGCACTGCATTACTACCTACCTATTATGTTAGTATAATAAGTACTCTATTAGCACTGCATTGCTACCTACCTAATCTGTTAATGTAATATAAGTACTCTATTAACACTTCATTACTACCTACCTAATATGTTAGTGCAATATAAGTACTCTATTAGCACTGCCTTACTACCTACCTAATATGTTAGTGTAATATAAGTACTCTATTAGCACTGCATTGCTACCTACCTAATATGTTAGTGTAATATAAGTACTCTATTAGCACTGCATTTCTACCTACCTACCATGGTAGTATAATAAGTACTCTATTAGCAATGCATTACTACCTAACTACTATGTTAGTACAATAAGTACTCTATTAGCACTTCATTACTACCTACCTACTATGTTAGTGTAATATAAGTACTCTATTAGCACTGCATTACTACCTACCTACAATATTAGTGTAATATAAGTACTCTATTAACACTTCATTACTACCTACCTAATATGTTAGTGCAATATAAGTACTCTATTAGCACTGCCTTACTACCTACCTAATATGTTAGTGTAATATAAGTACTCTATTAGCACTGAATTACTAGCTACCTAATAATTTAGTGTAATATAAGTAATCTATTAGCACTGCATTACTACCTACCTACTATGTTAGTATAATAAGTACTCTATTAGCACTGCATTACTACCTACATACTATGTTAGTGCAATAAGTACTCTATTAGCACTGCATTACTACCTACCTGTTATGTTAGTATAATAAGTACTCTATTAGCACTGCATTACTACCTACCTTTTATGTTAATGTAATATAAGTACTCTATTAGCACTGAATTACTAGCTACCTAATAATTTAGTGTAATATAAGTAATCTATTAGCACTGCATTACTACCTACCTACTATGTTAGTATAATAAGTACTCTATTAGCACTGCATTACTACCTACCTACTATGTTAGTGCAATAAGTACTCTATTAGCACTGCATTACTACCTACCTGTTATGTTAGTATAATAAGTACTCTATTAGCACTGCATTACTACCTACCTTTTATGTTAATGTAATATAAGTACTCTATTAGCACTTCATTACTCCCTACCTAATATGTTAGTGCAATATAAGTACTCTATTAGCACTGCATTACTACCTACCTAATATGTTAATGTAATATAAGTTCTCTATTAGCACTTCATTACTACCTACCTAATATGTTAGTGCAATATAAGTACTCTATTAGCACTGCCTTACTACCTACCTAATATGTTAGTGTAATATAAGTACTCTATTAGCACTGCATTGCTACCTACCTAATATGTTAGTGTAATATAAGTACTCTATTAGCACTGCATTTCTACCTACCTACCTGCATTTTGAATATTTTTCAATTTGCCCCACACCACTGAATGTACTTTATCTATGATACGCATCTATCTATCTTGACTGCGTAGTGTGGTGGCCCCGGTACACAATTTGGTACCGAGGCCACAATATAATTAAAAAACCCTCCACGTGTCAGAATTCCACCAAAAAAGGGTATGGACTGCGTAGTGTGGTGGCCCCGGTACACAATTTGGTACCGAGGCCACAATATAATTAAAAAATTGGGCATCAACTGTCACCGTTGTTTAATATATGATACACCTAAATATGGACTGAGCAGTGGAGTGGCCCCGGTAGTAAATTTGGTGCCGGGGCCACAATAAAATAAATACACCCTCAACTGGTCTGAATTCCACCAAACAAGTATCTGGACTGCGTAGTGGGGTGGCCCCGGTACCCAATTTGATACCGGGGCCACAATACCTCCTCCAAACATGGTACAGACAATTCGTCATTGAGATCCCATCAAGTATGTTAAAGACAGACAGGGTCGAAGTGTTATTGGTTGACTTTGTAAACCAAAAAACTGTCCCTGTTGCACATAGTCGTGCAATGAAGACTGACTTTTTCATTTAAAGGCACCATCTTTCAAGTGTAGTGTTTGTAAGTCTAAGTCATATTATACTTTTGGTAAAATTGGTTTATTTTGTTCCTCTTCATGGTAACTACTAATAGAATTAAAGTATTAAATAGAAGCGGCAGTTCCTCTTTATGGTAATTAGTAATAGAATTAAAGTATTAAATAGAATTAAAGTATTAAATAGAATTAAAGTATTAAATAGAGTGGTATAGAGTTGTAGTGTGGTATAGATAGAGTGGTCCCCACAATATAATAATAAAACCCTCAACTGGTCTGAATTCTAATTTTTTGTAGGGGGGGGGGGAGGAGGAGGAGGGCTAAGATCCGTGGGTGAAGCTGAACCACTAGTCATGAACACGGGCCAGGGCCTAAGCCGTTCCTTGCCACTCCGTGTCGTAAATGGCATATTGGCAACTTTATGTTTCTCCTCAGATGATTTTAAGTTTCTCTTTTTGCTACTTTTTCTTAACTTGGGCTTTTTGGATTTTACATGCCCGGTACTACGAGATTGGGCATCGGGCTTGGAAGACGACGTTGATGGCATTTCATCGTCTATGTCATGACTAGTGGCAGCAGCTTCAGCATTAGGAGGAAGTGGGTCTTGATCTTTCCCTACTTTATCCTCCAAATTTTTGGTCTCCATTATATGTAGCACAAGATACTGCAGAATGTGTGAACTTGGTAATATTGCAGTACCAATGGACTTATACTGCTGTATTGGTTTTGCAAATTTTGTTATAATTATTATATATTTTTTTTTTTTTTAATTTTTTTTTTTTTTTTACTTTTTTTTTATTTTTTAAAAACTTGGGAATAATGGGGAAATAACTATGCCCTTAGAAGCACAGAGCACAGGACACAGCACCACTGGACTGAACAGGACACGGCACAGGACCCAGCAGCACTACGGAACTCAGCAGGACAGAGCACAGGACACAGCACCACTGGACTGATACTGCAGAATGTGTGAACTTTGTAATATTGCAGTACCAATGGACTTATACTGCTGGATTGGTTTTGCAAATTTGGTTATAATTATATATATATTTTTTTTAATTTTTAATTGTAATTTATTTTTTACTTTTTTTTTATTTTTTAAAAACTTGGGAATAATGGGGAAATAACTATGCCCTTAGAAGCACAGAGCACAGGACACAGCACCACTGGACTGAACAGGACACGGCACAGGACCCAGCAGCACTACGGAACTCAGCAGGACAGAGCACAGGACACAGCACCACTGGACTGATACTGCAGAATGTGTAAACTTTGTAATATTGCAGTACCACTGGACTTTTACTGCTGAATGTGTGAACTTGGTAATATTGCAGTACCAATGGGCTTATACTGCAGGATTGGTTGTGCAAATTTTGTGGTAATTAAAAAAAATTAAATTAGTTTTTGGTATTTTTTTAAATAACTTTTTTTTATTTTTTTAAACACAGGGGAATATTGGGGAAATAACTATGCCCTTAGAAGCACAGAGCACAGGACACAGCACCACTGGACTGAACAGGACACAGCACTGGACCCAGCAGCACCACTGACCTCAGAAGGACAGAGCACAGCACACAGCACCACTGGACTGATACTGCAGAACACAGCACAGCACAGCACAGCACAGAACTAAACAGCACAGCACAGAACTAAACAGCACAGCACGAGATCTACCAGGACAGAGGACCACCTAACACACCCTCCCTCTACCCTGATCAATGCCCGAGTGAAGATGGCGGCGACTAGCGGGGAATTTATAGGATCCGAGTATCGCGAGATCCGACAACGGGATTATGAGTCAGAGCCTCAGTTTCAGATTTGAATTTGGCGCCAATACCCGGATCTGTCTCGGATCCGACTCGGATCGGCAACGTTCGGGTGGGCTCGGATTTCATAAATCCGAGTGCGCTCATCCCTAAAAATCATCTGAGGATAAACGTAAAGTTGCCAATATGCCATTTACGACACGCAGTGGCAAGGAACGGCTTAGGCCCTGGCCCGTGTTTATGACTAGTGGTTCAGCTTCACCCAAGGAACTAAGCCCTCCTCCCCCCCCACAAAAAATTTAAGAGAGTTGTGCTATCAGCAACAGCACAGCAAACAACTCTGCCTTCTAAAGAGAAATTATCACAAATCCCCAAGGCGAGTCCAAGGGTGTTGGTGGTTGCGAAACCTGACCTTCCCATCACTGTAAGGGAAGAGGTGACTCCATCCAGCATTTGCAGCACATCCTCTGCATATGCTGGAAGGATCACCCATAGTCCAGTTACAGATTTGGCTAATGAAGGTGTGAATGTTGTACACCGGGAGGAGGATATTGATGTAGCTGGCGCTGAGGAGGATGTTGATGATTATGATGCAGACAGATACCAAATTGCCTTTCTCAATTTCTATTTATATTCTAGATTATATAACGGCTGAATAGTTTTCTATTTTACTCCTAGTGGAGAGGGGATCTGATGCAGACAGATACCAAACTGCCTTTGTCCATTTCTTTGTATATTTGAATTTCTAGTTCTACAGTCTATGCAGGCTGCTTTTTTTATATTCAACTACAAGTGTAGGGCGAGGGGGGCATAGATAGCCACCAAAAAAACGTGGTCCATTTTATTTTACTTTCTAGCTCCACAGTCTGTGCAGCCTGCTTTTTTTTATCTTCAAAGTATTTACAAGCCTTGCAATCTAAATTAGCAAGAGGTAGTGACATGCTGGGACTCCACCCTCTATATGCTGCAGAGGATGGAGGAGCATCAAAAGGCCATTCAAGCCTACACAGCCAACTACAACATAGGAAAAGGAGTGGGGATGCGCCTGAGTCAAGCGCACTGGAGAATGATTTCCTTGTTGTGCAAGGTTCTGCAGCCATTTGAACTTGCCACACGAGAAGTCAGTTCCGACACTGCCAGCTTGAGTCAGGTGATTCCCCTGATCAGGCTTTTACAGAAGCAGCTGGAGAAAGTGAGGGAGGAGCTGGTACACCATTGCGATTCCACCAAGCATGTAGCTCTTGTGGATGAAGCCCTTCGTATGCTTTGCCAGGATCCGAGGGTGGTCAGTCTTTTAAAGTCAGAAGAATACATTCTGGCCACCGTTCTCGATCCTCGGTTTAAAGCGTATGTTATGTCTCTGTTTCCGGCGGACACAAGTCTACAGCAGTGCAAAGACCTGCTGTCAGGAGATTGTCCTCTGAAGAGGACCGTGACATGCCACCAGCTCCACCTTCATTTTCATCACTGTTTGTGCAGTTCCAAAAAAGAGAAACTGCCATTTCT